>NW_024037930.1:85000-180000 GCF_016077235.1 Cyprinodon tularosa
GTGATCACTGGTGTCCTGAGCGACCTGGAGCAGCAGGTCCAGAAAGTCCAGAGAAGCTCGGGAGCGGGAGCCGGCGCAGGAGGAGCAGATCAGGACGCTGGTGAGGGCCACCAGGAGATGACAGCGGAACTGCTGAGACCTGGGAGGACACTGGAGGAAGACGGACATGAGATCCAGAGCTGTCTCCTCACCGGCGGACTCTGAGGAGCACAGCAGGAAGGGGTGTTCGCAGAGAGGAACCAACAGCAGAACCTGCAGGGAACCAGAAAGCGTTAGAAGAACCAAAGCAAGAAACACCTTCAGGATCAGAGCTCCTTCCTAAACCCACAGGTCTGCTGGAACAAGGCAGGAGCTCCATCCATTCCCCTCTAGCATCCTAGAACATCCTAGAACAACATGGCTCCCTCTGCAGCAGCCAGGCAACCCCCCCCCCCCCCCCCCCCGTCCCTCAGCCAGGGTCCCCCCCTCCCTCAGCCAGGTTCCCCCCCTCCCTCAGCCAGGGACCTCAAGAGGAGCAAACATGGCGGCTGCCTGTGAGCAGGAACAGCTTTACATGGTGTCTTCCGTGTCCCCCAGCAGACCCACTGTCCCCCAGCAGACCCACTGTCCTCACCTTGAGTCCATAGCTGAGCCGGTCATCCCGCAGCTCCCGCAGCAGCTCAGACAGGAAGCTGTCAGAGTTGGATCCGCACAGAAAGCCGCTCGGGCTGCAGCAGAAAGCCTCGATCCTCTCCCTCCACTCGGACGCCATCTTTGTTTCATTTCCTATAAACTCAACCGGTCATCCTCCCCAAGTCACGAGGTTTTAACCTCCTGCGGCTTCCACGAAGGGAACGACAAATTTCTACTGCTTCTTCTTCTGATGCTTTATGGCGGCTGGCAAACAACTTAAATGTAATTTACATCTACCTACTGGAAGGAATGTGTACTGCAGTGGATGGACCAGGCAGCACATCGACCGAGTTTCGCCTATGGGTACAGTCTTGATTTGGTGGCGCCATCTTGGGACGGTCAACAGCTCCGCTCAGTGTAATGTATTGAGCA
This sequence comes from Cyprinodon tularosa, assembly GCF_016077235.1. Taxonomy (NCBI): domain Eukaryota; kingdom Metazoa; phylum Chordata; class Actinopteri; order Cyprinodontiformes; family Cyprinodontidae; genus Cyprinodon; species Cyprinodon tularosa. The sequence goes on from NW_024037930.1 coordinate 86,045, forward strand.
GGAACAGAATAAAAAATAAAATAAAAATAAAATTCATTATTGAACTATTTTTTTGTTTTCTTGCTGAAAACAAACTAATGGTTCAGAGTATTTAAATATTCTTAGTGGATTCCAAAAGAGCTAAAAACAATCCACTGGACTTTGTTTTTCAGTTTAAATGTTAGAAATAACGTTGAGTTTCAGGGTATATAAAACTGTTTCTGACATTTTAAATTGAAAAATCTTTCTGGAAAAATAGCCCAGTGGATCATTTAACTATTTTTAACTATTTTTCCTACAACTACAACTTAATTTGAGCCTGAGAGGGTTACTATATAAAGAAAACTTAAAACTTTTTTTATATATACACTTCTCTCTCTCTCTCTCTCTCTCTCTATATATATATATATATATATATATATATATATATATATATATATATATATATAAATAAATAAAGATAAATTCTTGACTTTGATACACACTGGCTGTTTTATAGCATCACTAGGTTACTGTTATTTATGATAAAATAAAGGCCCATCACATTGCATAGTAGGTCTGAAGTCAATGAAGTCTATAAATAATGTAAAATATCATATTATATATATCAATCACAATAAAATGAATGTGTTAATGGAGCAGAATAATACTGATGTGCCAAACTTGCTAAATTGATAATGAACATGTAATATACATGGATTGAGGACCATAAATCACATATTAGTACTAAAGGGACTCTAACATTTTTTAAATTACTACTTAATCAGTTGATTGATCCAATTAAAAAAACTCTGGGCTGAGGATTTGGGCATTTCTCTAGACGAATCATTTCTGCATAATATTACAACTATGTGTAATGAAATTGGTAGCAGATTTATTCAGTTTAAGATTAATTCACAGATTACATCGAAGCCCCAACAACTCCACAAATGATTCCCATGGTCTCCTGTTGCATTTAATGACCGTGCTGGATCCATCTTCCACATTCTGAGCTCAACATTATTACAATATTAAAAGAGATTGATCATTTCTGACTCTAAAGTTTCATCCTTTGAAAGAAGGTGGATAAGAATATGATAATGATACTGGTTCTCCCACCAGCAGAACCGGTTATATAAAGACATTGGATGAAAAAAAAGCTCCGCCCTCTGAGGAGGAGCAGCCAATGAGAAGGTCGCTTCTGCTCTCCTCCATGAACTCCATCACTACTCTGCTTTTACCAACTGCAGCCACAGGAGGCGCTGCTGAGCAGAGTGGAGCTGATGGTTTTCCCGCGGACTGCAGTCTTTAGGTGACGTCACTTCCTGCGGCTGGTTGATGGTGGCTGCGTCGTGGAGAGCAGGTCCGCATCTGTGATCAGATCAGGATGAAGTATTTAACCAGACTGAGGGTCAGACGGACCTACGAATGGAGGGGCGAAGCTGTGGGCTTCAACCGGAAGCTGAAGACTCTGGAGTTCCGGTGAGAAACTCCGCTGCGCGCGCTGGATGGTCCTTCACAGGGGCGGTGCTAGGATTCTAGATCAGGGGCCCTGAGGGTGAAGATGAGAGTTTAGACTTTCTGCTAAATCCTTTTCTAATGTCAAATATGACAGATTACTGGATTAAGGACATTTCTAGGATATAAACAATCCCTCCATTTTATGGGAAGAATTAATTCACCTGCAAATCTTTAACTGTGTTTATTCTTCTCTTCAACAACAACTCTGAGGATTTGGTGACATTTGATCAATATTTGCTAAAGTTATGAGAAGGAAATTAAATATTTAATATACAGTACTTAATATATAACCCCCCCCCCCCCCCCCCCCATACCGAGGGGGGAAAAAAATCTTGTTAATTTTGAAATCGTCATTATTTTTCTATATTATGTTTGAAACATTTTTATTTAATATTTTGAAATCCAAAATAGTTGAAATAAATCTGACTGTTGGTTTGATGATCTTCTATTTAATGTGTTTTAATTTTCAATTCCAAATGTCTTTGGTAGCATTGCTGCAGACATTTCTGGATGGAAAGAGAAACATTTCAAACTGGGAAAACAAGTCCAGTGGTTTTGGTTTGACCTTTTTTTTTGGAATATTTGTAAATTGTTGTAGAAAAATTTAAACAGGAAATATATTTCATAAAGATCATCAAAGGAGGATTGGATTATATCAGGTGGCTAAAATATTTGATTTCCCTCTCATAACTCTGGCAAATAATGATCAAATGTCACCAAATCCACAGAGTTTGTTGTTGATGAAGAGAGAAATAAACACAGTTAAAAACTTGGCAGGTGAATTAATTTCTTCTCATGTTGTGGAGGAGGAACGGATCATTTCAGGCAGCTAAAATCTCCATTCTCTCCTCTCCTCCAATATCTTTGGGAAATAAAGAGCAACTCAATTCTCAAATTGTTGTTGATATCATGTTATATACTAGAAATGTCCTTAATCCAGTAATCTGTCATATTTTACATTAGAACAGGATTTAGCAGAAAGTCTGAACTCTCATCTATTCAGGAAATCTTAGTTTTTATGTCCTGTTATCAGTCAGTTTCCATCCTCTTATATTCTCAATGAAAAATGAGAAATACTACGAGTTGGAAAACTGTTTGGTGACTGAATTTTATTTTTCAGGCTTAAGTGACAAAAGGTGGAAAAAGAACGATTCTCTTGGCGTTTAAAACACAAAACAGCTTTAAAAGGACCTTGTTTATTTATTTATTTATTTTACAGTTTAGTAAACAACAGCTGCTGATTAAACTGGATGTTAAACAGTGAGATGATTATAGGAGCTGATTTTAGCCAGTAATCGATCAGCAGTGCAGTGAAAATGGTTCCATCCATCATGGCCGCCTCTCTGGCTTCAATGCGCCTCCAAACTCAGAGGGGACAGAATTCCATGGAACACCGGGACCAAGAAGGTCTGGAAGTCAGTCAGAGCTTCACATCCCTGGAACATCAGTGGGCGTTTCTCAATATGCGTTCTTGAGCGTTCTCGTGTGCTCGTGTACTCGTGACACATCATCAGCCTCAGCCCGAGTACCGTTCCAATTCTCGAGAACGCACCAAATCCCCGGATGTTGTTCTGGCCCCGCCCTCTTTATCGAGCATGCATCAGAGCAGACTTGTGCGTTCTTCAGACTGACCGCTTCCCCAGAATGCCCCGCGGCCGCAGCTTGATTCCAGACAGCACTCACAGTGTTAAGTTAAACATTCCCTTTCCTGCTGCTGTTGTTCTTCAAAAGTACGTTTTGAAATCGTTTGAGGCGATAACATTATACATTGAAGCCTCCCTGTGTGGTCTGTTTACAGAGTTAGTGCGAAATAAAAAAAAAAGTCCGACGTTGAGCGGACCAGAGTAACCAGCAGACCTCTGAGGGTAACCGCAGCCAGGGCTAAATTTACCCCGTCTGTAGTGCACTTCTCTCGGTCTAGTTATGTGTGAACTACCGCTCGTTCTGATGGCGGTTTTTTGCGGTTCGTTCATTTTTTTAAATGTTTTTTAAACTTTAGAAATTAAAAATATTGTTTTGAAAATGTTTTGTGTAGGGAATAAATAGTTTTGACTGTTAAAGAAATGCTAAAGAACGTTGCATGTGATGACGTCACGCGTACGCTTCTTTTCCAATACACATACGTGCTTGCGTGCTCGCGTTCTCGTCAAGTCCGATCTTCCTGCGTTCTCGCCAAGAAAGGACTTCATGAGGACGAGAGTACGTACTCGCGTTCTCGTGAATTGAGAAACGCCCAGTCAGTTTAGCAACAGCTAGTGGGGACAACTTCTTCTTCTGCACAGAAATGCTACAGGCTGCTTTCCTGCCACCATCTGGTGAATCCCAGTACTGCATATTTTACTCAGCTCAGCTCAGAAGCGAGATGCGGGGCTCTGGGGCCCCCCTAGATTAGTGACGGAGTTTAAACAGGAGAAATGCCTTTAGCAGTTCACTGGGTGGAAGAAATAAAACCATTAAATCTGTCATTTGTTCAGATTCTAGTTCATCATTAGTCAGTTTGCATCCGTCAGACATTAAAATATAACAAACATTTTACAGAATAAATATGGTGGAGCTAGTTGTACGTTCTGTTTGATATAATATTTGATTCAGAGAAACAAGAAAATTAGGAAACTTAGTAAAATGAAAATGGAACATTGTTGATTTCCTGCAAAAGGAATCAGAAAGCAGAAGATATCAGGTTAGATTTGAGTTTGGAAACAAATTTAATTGTATAACAGGATATTGATATGATTGATATAAATCTCCCAGCGAGGTGATAAAGTTTTAGTGACGCAGACATCATGGCTCACAAACAGCCACCCAGGTAGAGGCTGAAGGTTTAGTGGAAGGATAACCGCCACATTAGGAGGGTTAGAAAGTTCAGGAGATGAATCAGCATCTCCTGCTGCAGTGATTTAACTCAGTGTTCAGTCCTGGTCTAAGTATCTAATGTAAAATCTAGAAATCTGACAAGCCCCGCCCCTTCGACGTGTCTAGACACTACATTCTTTGTCGGGGTGTATGTGTTGAATGTTAGTTATTCAGTCCCATCCCTAAATTATACACATGGAAATTATCCAGTTCATTCATACAGATTGGAGCAAAGCATCTGGACCTTTTTCCCTCCACTCAACTTTCCCTGTTCTATAGATACACAGAGGGTGTCAGCAGCGCCCCCTGTGGGTTTGGGTCTAACATGAGGAATGTTTCCAGGTCGCTGGCCATCGGAGGGGAGGGTGTTCCTCAGACCGCCGTCAGCAGCGGGCAGCACATCCTGATCGAAGGAGAAGACCATGACAACCCGTTTGTGGCCCGGGTGGAGCGGCTGTTTGAAGACGGTCGGTCTGAGACAGAAAATGTTCCTGCAGCGGGTTACATCTGAAAACACAGATCTGGATCAGAACCACAGGCTGACCTGAGAACCTTCTTCTGTTCCAGAGTCCGGGCGGCAGAAGAAGGCCACAGTTCAGTGGTTCGTCCGGGTTTCTGAAGTGCCTCCGAGCAAACTGAAGCTGCTGGGCAGAGAACCGCACCCCCAGGAGATCTTCTTCTATGACGGCCGCAGCTGTGATGACGAGGTGGACGTAGAGTCCATCCTCAGACCCGTAGAGGTGAGCCTCCATCAGAACCTGAAACAGAATCATCCTTTATTAACAAAGCAGACGTGACCGATGCTGGGGCCAACCGTCCATCTTTAGTCAAGGCCCCCCACCTACTGAAGCCCCCCCCCTTCCTCTGCAGGTACGACACCTGGACGCCGATGCTCCCTTCCCCGCCCCAGAGGACGGCGGCCCGCTCTACGTGAAGTTCTGCTGGGACTCCAGGACCTTCAGGCCCTTGGACCCGTCTCTGTTTGAGTCTGCGCCTCCTCGTCCTCCTCAGCCCTCCCTGCCCCTGGGCGCCCCGGGCCCTGCCCACGCCGCTACCCCCACCTCCAGGGGCCCGGGGCGCCGTGCGCTCCCCACGCCAGACCCTGCAGTCCTGCGTAGGGCGGCGTCTGGTGATGTCCACCTCAGCAGAACCGCGGCGAGCGCCGGTAAGCCAGCGGAGTCGGCCCACTCTCTGACCAAACTGTCTGTGTCCAAAAGCCTCAGCGCCAGGAGGACCGGCACCCAGCTGGGGGTCCGCAAGAAGCTGCAGCTCTGCGACGCCGCACCGACAGGAAGCCAAGACGGTCCAAACGTCCCCTCAGGTGCAGAGCAGATGGTGGCGCTAACGGACGACGTCCTGGACCAGCTGCTGGAGTCGACCGGATCGTTGGCCCGGAGGCTGGCCTCCCCCATCCGGACCGCCTCCCTCGCCCACAGCCTCACTCCTCTGAGGAGGACCGACGGGGGCCGCGGCCCTGGGTCCTCGACCAGAACCAGCACCAGCAGGTAGGCATGGGCAGGGTTCTGTCCGGGTTCTGATAATCTGCGTCGGTCCATCTCTGCTACATTAATGGACCCGCCGTCATTGTCTCGCTAATCAACGGGTCACGGCACCGTCCTGCTGCTCCAGCGGCACCGTGACCCCTCTGTGGCCCAATCGGCTCAAAGCGTCTCCTTTCCAGTGGAGAGAAACCAAAACCTGAACAGGAAGGTTTGGACCGAGACAGCCGGTGAGCCCCCTGAGCACATGCAGCGTCACACTGAAGCAGAACTTTCTGCTAGTGGGGCCCGGTCCGGTTATCAGGTCCACGTTCTGCACGACTCTTCTCAGGCGGTTCTGACCAGTTATGCTTAGAATGGACCATTTTATTCCAAGTTCTAGAACGGTTCTGAAATCGGTTTGCAGCTGGTTCTGTCCGTCTGTCCCTCAGAGCCCAGGAGGCGAGCCGAGATTCCCCGACGGATCCGGTCGGCGCCGCCCCGAGGAGCTCCAAGAGGAGGTCGGCTCTGAAGGTGTCGTCTCGGATCAGACAGCAGCTGTGAGTGTTGACCCGTCCAGAACCAGGCTGTTTCTGTTTGGTTTTGGTAGATTTCCAGTTTTTAGTGAGTCCAGAACCTCCAAGCAGGTCCAAGGAGGAAGGCTTTGATCTTCTGCTTTGATGTTATTCCACCAGGAACCTCCTGGATGTTCGGGAGGATCTGAGCTCCGACCCAGACGAGGAAGACGAGTTTGTTCCGTCCAAGAAGGAGCTGCAGAGCAGCGAGGAAGAGGAGGAGGAGGAGGAAGATGATGAAGGGGTGGTGGTGAAGAAGAACCGCTCCTCTTCCTCAGCAGGGTCTGGTTCTCCTTCTTCCAAGCGTAACCGCTCCTCAGCGAGGACACCGAGGAAGACTCCAAGGAAGGTGAGGGTTGCCATGGAGACGACAGCCAAACCGGGTCTGTAGGAAATGTCTCACCTTCCCGGTTCCGTCTCTGCAGGTTGGCCCGCGGACCCCCCGCCACGCCACCCCCAGCATCCCCAACCGGGCCCAGCCGACCCGACGGCCCGCCAACGTTCTGGAAGAGGCCAGAACCAGGTCAGAACCCTGAAGCTGGTCCAGTTCCATAACGGAACCTTTTGGACTTTGGTTCCATTTTAATCCATAAAAACATCTGGAAGCAACAGCTGGGCTGATTTTTACACTGAGGTTCTGCTGGGTCCGGGTCAGGAGAGGTCAGAACCTGAGGTCCAGAGAAGAGCAGGCCCGGGTTTGGACCCGCAGAGGAAGAAAGTCCACATTTAAAACCCTATTGGAACACGACCTTTGACCTTTAGAACCTGGTCGACGCTACATTATAATAATAATAATAATAAATGACGTTTATTTATCTCAAATCAGAGAATTTCCCTCTCTGCATTTAACCCCTCCCCTTGGGGAGCAGTGGGCGGCGCCCGGGGAGCCGTGTGGGGTTAAGGGTCTTGCTCAGGGACCCAGAGTGGCAGTCAGTGGGACTTGAACTCAGAACCTCAGGATTCGAGGCTCTAACCACTTGTTCACCACTAGTTACTTTTCAGTAACTGAAAAGTTCTGGGATGTTTTTATTGGTATTGATCCATTTTGATCAGAACCAGTCCAGGCTGTGTGGTTCTGTTCTGACGGGTCCGTCTGGGTCCAGTTAGCTGTCCTTTCCTCTCCAGGCTCCACGTTTCCTCGGTACCGGAGTCGCTGCCCTGCAGGGAGCAGGAGTTCCAGGACATCTACAGCTTCGTGGAGAGCAAGATCCTGGACGGCACGGGGGGGTGAGAACCGAACCGGACCGAACTGGAACACATTCTGGTAGAATCTGAGAAGCTCCCTCTGGTTCGGCTGCACTGGTCCCAGTTAGGGGTGTAAATAATAATCGTTTTGTATCGATGCATCGATCCAAAAGCCGACGATCCGATGCATCGATACGTCCGCAAGATAATCGATTAATGTTTTTTTTTTTCCCTCCGGTCTATTTTTATCCATTTGCTCCTGGGCGTAACTCTCCTCCCTCCCTGCGGTGCCGCTAAACCTATTTACCCCTCCTACCTCGCTTCCTGGTTATACTCTTATGCTGCGTTCACACCGGGGGCAGCTGGCGCGACAGAAGCAGCGAGTTTACATGCAAAGTCAATGGTTGACGCGCGTCAAGGCGCAGCAAAAGGTCCCGCGGCGCGTTTCGAGCAGCAAGCGCAGCGCGTCTGAGCAGCTGAAGCAGCGCGTCGGGCGCGTTTTGGCATCTGACGCGCGTGACGCGCCGCAAACGCGTTGCTGCTCGAGATGGAAAAATTGAATTTTTGCTGCTCGACGCGCCGCGTCAACCAATCAGAGAAGCTGATCTGGGAGCTGGCTGGGAGAGAGACACAGCGCTGATGACACAGACTGCTCTGATCACTTCTCTTAAACAGTTTATTAAAGCATAATTAATTTAAAATATATACATCTGCCGGCAAAATATGTTCGCTTTTATTATTCTGGTGCCTGCAGATCGGATTATTTAGATGAAAAACACCTACCAGCCACCGCGGTAAACCGCGAGGAGGCGACCCGACCAGAGGCTGCTGATTAATGGATTCCTTCTGTCGGCGCACCGTCGGTATGTGGGGGTCTGAGCGGCTCCGACAGAAATAACAGTGGGAGGCAGGATTGTAATCTGGATGAACTGACTCCACTGATGAAGTTTTCAGGTGTATTTTCTCACTTAAAAACATATTAAAACTACTTTATTCCCACTGATCACAGCAAATATAGCTGCAAGGCAGAGAAAGGATAGTGAAGCTCCGCCCAACGCGCGTCAGAGCCACTTTTGGACCGCGCAGCGAGAGCAGCAAAGCTGCTTCAGACGCGCGTCAGAATTCACTGGTACAAGCAGCAAAAATGAAGCAGCAGACGCGATTTTGCTGCTTTTGCTGCCCCCGGTGTGAACGCAGCATTACAGCAGTTTGTTGCAGCAAGCTTCACACAGACATTTTTAAATTATGCTCAGTATTGAAGCATGGTCTATGCTACACGCTGTGGGTCTAGATACGGCCGAGGCGGCGAGGAAGTGGGGGCGAGTTTAGTCCGACGACGGAGGGAAAAAAGAGCGGAGATTCAGCTGGAAAAAGGCTCCCAGCGTTCTCGCGCACCTCGCTCTTCTAACGGGTCAAACTTCACGAGTTGTTTTCCGCAATTTCGGTCATAAAAACAAAACAAGCCGTCCTCCTGTCTGGTGCACTGTTTGCGGTCAGCTACAATCTGGGAGAGGAGCAGCGGAGCGTCTGTGGAGGGGGCGGAGACGCAACACTCTGGAGCCTTCTTCTTCTTCTTTTTTTTAATGGCGGTTGGCAAACAACTTATAGGTGCATTACCGCCACCTTCCAGAATGGAGTATGGACCAGACAAACTATTATATTCTCCCTAAAATACCCGTTCTTCTTAGAAAATTAAAAATACTACCAAAAACTACATCCCCAGATGACCTTTGAAACAATTCCCTTATATCTAGTTTACTTTTATTCCTGTCTAACTCTCTACACAACATCTCTCTTTCCTGAGTATATTTATTAAATTCTAAAAAAATATGTTGGACAGTTTCTTTGGAGCCGAGGTACTGCATTGAACTCATTACACTGATATTGTGCAGTATTTTTGCAGTATTTTTTGATGCAACTTTTCTACTTCTGTTATTTGCTGTTGTTTCTAAAGAAAATGCATAATGATATTACAGCTTTCATTGATTTATTTCAAACTTGAAACTTTGTTTAGCCTGTAAGGTGTAAAAAAAAAAAAATAATAATAATAATAACAAAATTAACCGATTAATCGATTAATCAAATCGAATCGAATCGTGGTGTATTCTTAAGTATCGAAAATAATCGAATCGTTGGGTCAGGAAATCGATACTGAATCGAATCGCCATGATGGATGTGATTTACACCCCTAGTCCTAGTTAGAGAAGAACTGGGGCGTCGGTCTGGGAGGTGTTTGTGATTCTGCTGGCAGCCACCAGGGGGAGCTCTTAGCCACTGAACCCACTCCACTGGTAGAACCGAACCTTTTGAAACCCGTCCTGTCTCTGCTCAGGTGCATGTACATCTCTGGGGTGCCGGGGACGGGGAAGACGGCCACGGTCCACGAGGTGATGCGCTGCCTGCAGCACGCCGCCGCCGCAGACGAGATCCCGGCGTTCCTCTTCGTGGAGATCAACGGGATGAAGATGACAGACCCTCACCAGGCCTACGTCCTGATCCTGCAGGTGAGCGGATGCGGCGCCGCATCTCCGACCCGCTTACAGCAGCAGATGGTTGATTTCTGGGTTCTTCAGGTTCAACCCAGTGAACAGAACCGCCTCCTGTTGGCAGCGTTTGCTCTGCAGACCTGCGGCGTGGAAAACATCAGCGAAGCGATGAAGTGAGAATCAAATACGCCGTTAGTCTGGAAATAGAACAATAAAAATAAAATAATAATAAATATAAATACAGGGAACAGAAACGTATAAATACCGTAAATTCTCTAATATAGGCCCGGGCCTTTATTGGATAGAGGCCAGTATTAGAGACAGGCCTCTATTGCTATTTGAGCAAAACAGACTACCAGTGGAATGAATAAAAATGAGATTTTGTGTCTATTTGAACCTATAAAACACTAGGTTCATTTATTGAAAAAGTACAGTTACCATGTCTCGCTTGGTTTGAAGTAAAAAAAAATATATAAAAATCCTCCAATTCTGTTTAATTCTCCTCCTCAGTTTTTCTCCTCCTCTTCATCTCTCCCTTTAATCTCCTCATCACTCGCGCTGCTCCTCATGTTCTGCTGCGTGTCTGTTCTCTTCCTCGCGCAGACGGGCAGCAGCAGGGCCTGTCGTTCAGCTGCGTAGGGCTGTGGTACTTGTATGTTACTTACTACCACAAGTATGATGTTGAGGTATGCCCAGAAAAAAACGTTTATAGCCCCGGCCTGTATTAGAGACCGGCCATTATTTACCTCCTCTGACAGCGAGACCGGCCATTATTAGAGACCCGGCCGCTATTGGAATACAGGCCAATATTAGAGAATTTAGGGTAGTTATGGAGACGAAAAAGAACAGTGGATTCAGAAATTAGTAAAGCTGGAACAAGTTTGGATTCTGGTTTTAAACTCGGGGAGAAAGTTTATTCTGTGGTGAGCGGGTGCAGCTGGGGGGGGGGGGGGATGGGGGTCAGTGAAGTGGATGGAGGAGGATCTGAGGAAGAGGGAGGAGGTGGCGATGTGACAGCCAAACAGGAACAGACCAGATGAAGCTACTATGAGAAAAAGCAGAGAGAGCAGAACGTTAGAGATTGAACTAACAGATTCTGCAGAGTGGGAGAATAGAGATAGAATGAAGCAGAATGATGAAAAAGGGGTCCCTATGTCCTCCAGCAGTCTAAGCCTATAGCAACAGAACTATAGAGATAGATCAGGATAACCTGAGCCACTCTAACTAGAAGCTTTATCAAAAAGGAAAGTTTTAAGCCTAGCCTTAAAAGTAGACAGGGTGTCTGCCTCACGGACTAAAACTGGTAGTTGGTTCCACAGGAGAGGAGCCTGATAACTGTGATAGAGAACGTCTCTATTGTTCCTATGAAGGTTTTCCTTTCCCAGAGTCTGCAGCTCTTCCTCTGGACAATCATCAACATCTGAGCAGCAGGTTTTTCTCTGGTTCTGCAGAAGCTGACGGGTCAGAAAGCCACAGCGGACCACGCTGCGGCGCTGCTGGAGAAGAGGTTCAGCAGTCCGGCTCTGAGGAAGGAAACGACGGTGCTGCTGGTGGACGAGGTGAGAAAACTGATCTGGACAGTTTCCTGAGGAATAAGCAGCCAGGAGATCTGTGTCCAGATAGATCTGCCAAAGTTTGGCGAACTCTTTGGTTTGTCCCTGGATTCATTTTAAGCTCCAGCCTTCATTTCAGAGACCATAAACTGCATTATTTTAAACAGAATCTGGAAGAATTGGGAGGTTCTAGAACTTTGGACCTGCTGTCTTTATTTTCCCTGAAAACATCATCTGCCCAGTTTTGTCTCTGGGACGGATAGCAGTGTCTTCAAATATGACCAATATTGACATTAACTAGTATTTGCACCGCAGGCATGGAGCAGCTTTTGAACCAATAAACTCCAGTAGTCTGGCAGACTGAGAGCCATCTCATTTAAACGGCATTATTAACAAACATCACATCAAATACATACATTTACCCAAAAATAAAACATAAAATATCATAAATACATTTTATTATAGACAATATTTTAAAAAAAATATTTTATAGTTTTAAATCAAACACTTGAAATCCGTAAAAGCTTCTGATTTAATGAGGAAACTGACCCAGATGAAAAGTTTTGACTTTATTAGGAGGAACTTCAACCCGTAAACCCGTTTAGGTCCCACTTTGATCTGAACCATGAAGGATCGTCATATTTGTTAAAAGATGGCGGCCGTAAGCGATCCTGATTGGCTGCTTTCATCTCCACCACATGCATCCTCAGACTGTCTGTCTCTGCAGTTGGACCTGCTTTGGACCAGGAAGCAGAATGTAATGTACAACCTGTTCGATTGGCCGACCCGCCGCCACGCCCGCCTGGTGGTTCTGACCATCGCCAACACCATGGACCTGCCAGAGAGGATCATGATCAACAGAGTGGCCAGCAGACTGGTGAGGCTATATGACTAACGATGACTGACGGGAGGTCAGAACCTTTAGCAGATCAGGTTCTGCTAAAGGTTCTTTATCCGCTGCTTGCTTCCAGAACCACTGTTAGCAAAAACCCACAAGCTAACTGGAACCTCTAAAGGTTGACATGTAGACCATGCAGGTCCAAAGTGGGTCCTGGAGAGCGATCCAATTCAGGGGCTGCATCCTTCCAAGGAACCGACCCATTTAGTTGGCTTCCTCGGAAAAACTCTATGAAAATAAGGAGACCGGAAGAGTTTTGGCTGTGAATTCAAACAGGTCCAGCCGCCGTACGCTCTGTCGCCTAGCAACTGTGACAGTCACACACAAACCACTTTCTTTTTCATTTTTTTTATTGTAAAGTGAACAAAGACTGATGAGAATCCAGAGTGGAATAAAGGTTCCAACCACCGGGAACAGGAACCAATCAAATCAGATGTAATTGTTAGGTTTTTATTATTTATACATCATGTGCACTGTTAAATTGTTAGCCAGATTAGACAGAGCAGAAGGCCTTCCTTCACATTGTGGATATCACGGTGTGTACGGAGGTCATCTAATCAAGACAGCCTTCGTGTCTTTAAGAATACACAGGATATGGGCACATCTTGGAGCCGGTCTGATAGGAGAGCTGCTGTATCTGTAACCCTGAGACAGAGAGGCAACCTGCATGGAGTTCAAGACATGGATGGCGTGTCAGTTTCTGATACGGACAGCTAAGCATCCACCTGACGCAACACATAGACTCACAAGGTATAAGAAGCAGGAGATGACCTTCATCGGGGCTCAAACTTTGCCGGACGCTTGCGGACGTGATTTTTGAGACCACAGCTGTGCATAGCTCGAAGCATTTTTCTCTGTCCTGTAACGACCTGATCTAGAATAAACTCTGTTACTTTTTTACTCCTGTTTTTATAGTCCTTTTTTATATGGTTTTAACGAGTTTGAGTTAAGAGTAGTAAATAACTTGCTCCCAGGAAAAGAACCGTGTGAGGAGGCCCCGGGGCGTTACAGCCTTTACTTTGAAGGGGACAAATCCTTCTCACTTTAATATAATGATAGAAACCTTAGTCAGTTAGATAACCTGCTGCTTTCATCTCTGATGTTGCTGCTATTTTCAAATTACTGGAAAAATGTCCATAGCTGCATATTGGATATTTATTTTCTAGTTTTATATATAAAACACTTTACAGTATTTTATTGTATCTTTTAACTCCTCACTATGATGTTATTCTTTTTAATACATTTTTCTAAGGTCCACATTTGCGTGATCATTTTTTTCAAAACTTCTTTTGCTGCTGAAAACACTAGAATTTCCCGATTGATGGACAATAATGATTTGCTATTCTGTTATATTCTATAAAAGGAGTCGAAAGATAAATCTAAACAATGTATGTATAAAAAATGTGTCTCTTATATTCAAAAAAATAAATACTTAAGTAAATTGTGCAATTAAAAAATTAAACTCCTATCAGATTTATAGTCCCCCTCCCCTGCAGATATATTAGAATCTGTCCTTAAATTCCAGTCAAACCCATTTAATCAGTAACAGATAAAAACCTTTAGATAAATCAAACATTACCGCCACATTTCTGACTCAATAACCATTAAAACTATTTTCATTCATTCAGACGGAACTATTCACTGACTTGTGTCATATCCAGGGTTCACCGGGTCCTTAAAAAGTCTTAAAAGGCATTGAATTCTTCAAAATAAAACTAAGGCCTTAATTGGTATCAACATGTCTTAAATCAGTCTTTCATAGGTCTTAATTTTTAAAACATCATAAATAAGATTATTTGTAATATTATTATTTATATTTGTAATCTAAATAAAACATAAAAATTGACCTTTTTTTTTAATAAAAAATAATAACGGCTCGCCATCATTGGTTCCGTCCCGATAGCGGAACCAATAAAGCGTCGTTGCTGCCGGGACATTTGGGAGATGCGCCATTTACTTTTAGTCTGGAAAATATGAGCAAGTGTAAATGTAACCAAAATTGTCTCCAGCCAAGAGTTTTCTCCATGGCTAAAACCAGGGAACATACATGAGGCTCAGTGGATTTATGCAAGAAGCCATTCAAGCTCAGAACGATGGGAATTAAGGCAGTGGAGTCGCACATGCGAAGCACGAAACACAAAGCGTCAAAATGGAGTTAGAGAGAAACAGCCGGTATTTCTCAGTTTAGTTCCACCCTTGTCTCTGCAACGCCTCCACTTATCACCAAATCAAACATACTAAGAAAACCATACAAAGAAAAATAGCAGCAAAAAAGACTTAGCACTGGTTATGTTCGGGCTTTAAAACTGATTTGTTTTGTTCCCTGCTAAAACAAAGTTTGTGAATTCAGTTAAATAATTGTTCAAATATATCTGTCATCTGTGTGATTTTAGCTTTCTTCCTGTATGGGAAGCTTTTCAAAATTTGAAACATTAGTGCAGTGGTTTATGTTAAAATAAACCTATGGGTTAAGTTGTCGCAAGCAGGTTTTTCTTGTGTTTCTTGTGACTTTGGTCTTACATTTTTATTTCAAGTGGCATTAAAAAGTCTTAAAAAGTCTTGAATTTAACTCACCTTATGCTGTAAGAACCGTGATTGCATCTCCAAACTCCACTACTGCAGCTAGTTTGGTTGCAAGCATAGAAAACCGTTCATAGATCCAACAGGTAGCGCTCTGATGCAGGGATGGAAACTTACTAACATTTTTTCCCCAAATCCTAAAAATCTAAATCCCACCAAGGAGCGCTGGTGACGGAGGATGAGGGGTTTCAGGGTTAGAGAGCTCTGCTCTGATGATGTCACTTCCTGCTTGGTTCCTCCATCAGCTCCTCCCAACAAAAACACGTCCACCATAGAAAGATTCCTTTATCGCATTTCTATTATTTCATCAATGCAACAAAACCAGATGGCGCGGTGACGCAGCGCCCGGTGAGAGCGTTCGCTGCTCGCCCATCACCTCCTGCTACGATGTGACGTTTGCTCCAGGATCAACATTTAATCATGAATGTTTATTATATAATTAAGCCCATATCGTCCTTTTCTATAGTGGGATAAAACACTTAGAGCCGTGTTGCTAGACGAGGCTTTTTGGTCCTTTATGGGTCTTTGAGCAGTTTGGGTTGCCGACCCCTGGTCTATGGTGACAGCGGGTCGCTGTGACAGAAAATCCCATAATGCTTTGCAAGGAGAGCTCTCTGTGCAAAGCATTCTGGGATATATCTCCCTCTTCTGAGGCCTTTCTTTCCTTCACTTCGTAGGCACTTTTTGTCTTCCGACCCTCAGCCATTTTCAAAGAACCGCGGTGAGAAAGGTGAGCTAACGGGACGAGCGCGCTAACGGGACGAGCGCGCTAACGGGACGAGCGCGTAGGACGGCCTTACGCGAACAGATCACCAGAATGATTGACAGTTAGGAGGACCACTGATTGAGATGATCCACCCAGAGATAAATTCACATCCTCTATACTTTTAACTGGTTATAGAGTCGATGTAAAAGAGTGTAGCTGTTCTGCTAAACGCCGCCGAGCCTTTCCTCACATCAGAACATTTCTTCTTGCGAATAACAACAGAAATCTAAAGCTGAAACTTTTCTCAAACTTTTATTATTTATTTTTGGTCCTTTTTGGACTTGGTGCTGTTCAGATTTAGTTTGGGCAGTTAATCAATTTTATGAATGAATCAGATGTTTAGTTTTATGAAGATTTAATTTTTTCAGACATCAGTTCTTCCAAAATCAACGTTTTTGTTGTGAAACATCAATATTTATCAGCAGGTTTCGTTGCTTGAATTTTTTTGCCCTTTAAATGAAATAAATGCAAATTTTGAAGCAACAAATGTTTTTGTTTAATGAAACTTCAGTTAGAAGATTTTCAGCTTGGTGGTCCGACTCTGGGTCCAGTTTGTGATGCATGTTTTGTTTCTCCATAAATCGAAGCGTCTGACGCTCTGCGTGTTCCCAGGGTCTGACCCGCATGTCCTTCCAGCCGTACACCTTCAAGCAGCTGCAGCAGATCATCACGTCCCGCCTGAACAAGGTGAAGGCCTTCGAGGAGGACGCCCTGCAGCTGGTTTCCAGGAAGGTAAAGCTCTATCCTACCCCCACCTGTTTCTGATCCAGAAGCAGCCTACAGTAACGGACTGTCGTATCAGACCACGTGACCGATGATGTCACCACTCAGTTGTTCTGCTTACCACCACCAGTTCTCAGGAAGACGTTTAGAGCATTAAACTCACAGATTCGATGAATTCCAGAATTTATTCTCTTTGTTCTGGATTCCATGTCATCGCTGCCCGTCTCTCACCTGTGAACACGTAGCGACGTGCAGACAGGAGCGCGGTCTGGAAAAGTCCAGAGGCGCTCGGCTCGTCAGCCTTGGTGCCTGGTTCATCAGTGGTTCACGGTGAGCGCCTCCAACAGGCTGTGTTAGGTACTGCTAGATGCTCAACAGGAGGTTAGCAAAGGAGAGCAGAGCAGTGAGACTGAGCCTCAGGAGCGGCTTTCATCAGGGCTCCATTTCGCAAAGCAGGTTTAACAAACTCAGACTTGATCAAGCTTAAGGTTAGAAACCTCAAATGTTCTATCAATGTTTTTTATTAGCGGTTATCAGCCCCATAGAATGACCTCAGATTGGGCCAGTAGGCTCAGTAGTTTATCATCCAGTGAATCCTAATCCTAAAGTAATTCCTTTTCCCTGTGGAATTAATTAATCTGCACTACTCAGAGAAATTAAAGGAACACTTTGTAATCAGAGTAAAGCATCAAGTTAATTAAACTTCTGGGATATTGATTTGGTCAGGTTAGTAGCAGAGGGGGGTGTTAATCAGTTTCAGCTGCTTTGATGTTCATGAAATGAACAACAGGTGAACTAGAGGAGCAACAACCAGACGACCATCAGAACAGGAATGGTTTTACAGGTGGAGGCCGCTGACATTTTTCCCCTCCTCATCTTTTCTGACTCTTTTTCACCAGTTTAGCATTTGGCTAGGGTCACTGTCACTACTGTTAGCATGAGGTGCTACCTGGACCCTACAGAGGTTGCACAGGCAGTCCAACTCCTCCAGGATGGCGCATCAATCCGTGCCATTGCCAGAAGGTTTGCTGCGTCTCCCAGCACAATCTCAAGAGTATGGAGGAGATTCCAGGAGACAGGCAGTTACTCCAGGAGAGCTGGACAGGGCCGTAGAAGGTCTACAACCCATCAGCAGGACCGCTATCTGCTCCTTTGTTCAAGGAGGAGCAGGAGGAGCACTGCCAGAGCCCTACAGAAGGACCTCCAGCAGGCCACTGGTGTGAATTTCTCTGACCAAACAATCACAGATTGTTTATATATATTAGGGCTGCAACTAACGATTATTTTAAAAATCGATGAATCGGATGATTATTTTTTCGATTAATCGATGAATCGGACAAAAAATATTTTTTATATTAACCTCTTTATTCCAAAATAAACATTTTAGACAGAACAAACAAGCACACAAGTACAGGTTGCTCATTAACTGTACTGGTGCAATATGGAAAATAAATGTGTTAAAACTACGCAAACTTACATGAGAAATGTAGCTGTACATCCACAAAATATAGGCTACTATGTTTCATAAAGCGCAAAAAAGACAGGCATTTTTGTTTTTAAAGCCCCTAAGGGGTTCAAACAATAGGCCCCCCATTTCAACAAATGAGTTTTTTTAGACTAGAAGAGTTCTGCCTTTTAAGACAGGAAAGTATAGCAGTTAAAGTTGCTACTTGAGAAAATACTGAACCATAGAGATAAAAATAGCCCTGTGATTCAAATTATAAATTGTATTTGGAATAAAAATGAGAGAACTAGGGGTGCTAAAAAACACATCCTCCAAAGACAGATATTTACATGGGAATGTGGCAGATAATTAATTGACATATTACTGATCTTGCTGGATTTTATTCTGCTTTACTTCCATAAATTGCAGGATCTTCTTTACTTTATCTTTGCCAGAAGATTTAAACTTTAAAAGCCTTGTCCTCATAATTTGCAAGTTAATTTATTTATAAAGTAAATATAAACGCTGCTTAAGCTAATTCAAATGATATAAAAGTAAAATAAGTAGCCAACCTTATCACTGTCTGTAACCTACTAACACGGTAAGGAAAGCATCAGATGAGCTACCTGAGAAACTAACGTTACGTTTCCCCACTTTAAAACCAAACAAACATGGCCGCTCACCCTGCTGATCAGCTCTCTTCTCTGCCATCGAAGGCTCCAACGGGTTTCCTTTGCAGGTGCTGCGTCATAACAGTGGTGCCTCCGCGCCATGTTCATTTGTTTTGACAAAAGTTGCATGTTACGACTTTTTTCGCTTTACAAAGCGCAGGCTATTTTAATTATTGTGATCAATTTGCGCCGTCAATCCCGGTGCATGCGCGCTTCATTTGCAGTCTGGACGCTGAGGCTCTGACTGCAGCGCTGAGAGGGACTCCTGCAGGAGAGGGAGAACGGGGTTGGGGTGGGGGAGGCGCCCCACGGCAGAGTAGGAACGATACATGCTTTCACGTAAGAGTCTCCAAAAGCCGCCAGTGACACCGAAAAAAGTCGCCAGATTTGTCGCTAGTCGCTTTTTTGAAAAATAGTCGCTGGAGGGGTCTGAAAAGTCGCTGAGTTGGCAACACTGCACCTGCGGCGCTGACTCGCTCTGCCATATTTTTTTTTCTTCCTCTTTCAGTCAAGAGGCAGTGATGACGGCGCGGCGGATGACGCAATAATCACGCAACACAACTAATCGATGATGAAATTCGTTGCCAACGCTTTTAAAAGTCGATTTTTATCGATTTTATCGATTCGTTGTTGCAGCCCTAATAAATATATATATATATATATATGAAACGTGTGATTGGCTGTAAGGAGAGAGGAGACAGAGGACACTGAGTTTATTGAAGAAAACCTGCTGCTGACCAGGTTAGCTCTTGGAGGATGTTACTATGGCAACAGAAACAGGATGAGGAAACTGAAACTGAAAACTTTCCCTGATTTGAGGTTCAGAAAACTTTGTTTTCATAAATCCTGCTTATTGGGCGTGCTGCAGTGGTTAGCACGCACGACCCATGTATGGAGCCCTTAGTCCTCGACGTGACCCATGCTCGTTTGCCACGTCTATTCCCAGCCTATTGTCAAAAAAACGAACCACTGGAGCCGTAAAAATTGAAAAAAGAAAAACCTGCAGTACAGTTTAAGTTTAACGGTCATGATATAAGCAGCAGGAATCGCCTCTGAGCTTCTAGCTGGATCTGATGTCACAGTTCATCACTAGTCCAGTTCCACCTGGTTCTCTGAGCCAGACCCAGATTGGGCTCCACGCTGCCCCTTGCTGGCTAAAGGAGGTAAAGTTGGTTGTCTATGCATAAGGAATCCACTGGTTCCAGGTCCAGTAGGTAGTAAAGCAACATGGCCTCCTCCTCGCTAAGGTCTCCGCTGATCCTCCCTCTCTGTTAGGTGGCGGCTCTGTCTGGCGACGCTCGCAGGTGTCTGGACATCTGTCGGCGGGCGACGGAGATCTGCGAACACTCGGCCGCCGACCCGTCTGCTGCAGGTTTGGTGGGGATGGTCCACGTGATGGAGGCGCTGAACGAGATGTTCTCCTCGGCATACATCACCGCCATCAAGTGAGCTTCTCTCCTTCCGTGTTGGCCGAGCCGTGTGTGACAGCAGGTCACTGACTGCTGTGTGTTTCCAGGTGCGCGTCGACGCAGGAGCAGCTCTTCCTGAGGGCCGTCATCGCAGAGTTCCGGAGGCTGGGATTGGAGGAGGCCACCTTCCAGCAGGTGAGAAAGGAAATGGGTCGGGGTATGAATACTTCTGGGCCTGATCTGTGGCAGAACCTGAAGGCGGTTCCTTCTTCAAAGCTCGGCCCAGACGTCATTCCGAACCATCAGGCCTAAAATCTGATCTGTGTTTCTGAGCTGCAGAAAAAAGTTCAGCCGATCTTCACAAAACCCACAAGAGTCGAGTTTAGAGGATAAACCTGAACAGTTTGTTCCCTGTTCTAGAAGCGGCTTAGTGGGTCGATTCTAACTCAGCGAATGTTTGTGTTTACTGAAGGTTCTGGTTCCCTGCATGTTTCATTCAGCCTTGGCCCTTCGTCTTGTCTGGCAGGTGTTGGTGCAGCACCAGGCTCTGTGTCGGGTGGAGGGTCTGCAGCCCGTCAGCGTGTCCGAGGGTCTGGCCGTGTGTCGGCACCTGGGGGCCTGCAGGCTGCTGCTGCTGGAGCCCAGTCGTCTGGGGGTCCTGCAGAGGATTCGGCTCAACGTCAGCCAGGATGACGTGCTCTTCGCCCTGAAGGCCGACTGATGAGGAGGAGGAGGCTGGTCTGGCTGACAGCTCTGATGCAGATTTAATTCTGCTTTTAATGTTAAAGTTCCTATCATTGTTCTTACAAGTTTTCTCTATTTCTGAAATATGCAATAAAACCTTTGAGAAAAATATGCCTTTTCTTCTTGCTAGTAAGACATAATATTTATAGAAATATAAAGAAATACAGAATCACTTCATAAATCTGGGACAAAAAGCGTCATTTCTAAACATGTTCCTATTAGGAAATCTACCAACATAAAACCTTGTTAGATTAATGAAAGCCATACAAAATATGTAAGGGCCACTAGAGGGAGCCACTCCTGCTGTTAGTGAGAAATATCGTTTGGACTGCTGAGCTACATTCTGCTGCTGTTCATCTCATCTAAGTTCATTCTTCTGCAAGATCTCCAAGTTTCTCTAACAGGTGATGGTGAGATGAGGCCTCATGAGGCACTGAACGCTTCAACCATCCCCACAGTTCATGAGGCTTCATGTGAACATGTCACCACCTACTGGTGGACAGCAGAACTACAGTTTGCCCTTTTAAGTTCCTTTGAAATTGTTAATGGTTGGTGTGTATAATAAACCTATAATAATTAGGTTTTTCCACATTTTTTGGTTTTTAATCGGTTTGAAAGTTGTGTTCAACCAATCTTTTGGCTAAACCGACCTAATTTGGCAGCATTTTTACCCAAACTATATTTTTACAAGGGCAAACCAATGCAAATTAGTCTCATTAGCAAAAATCATTTAGTATAATCGCAACTCTCAAAAGCCAAAGGTGGGACTTGAACCATTAACCTCAGGGATGGGAGTCTGTGTCTTATAGATGACGCTCAGATTTTGATCATTACATGTTTATTCTAACCAAAATAGATTTAAGCAACTAGATTGGTTGGAAAAACAACCAATCTATTCTTAAAATCTAACCAAACTATATCCAAATGACAGCAACTCCTACAAACTCCATCATCTTGACCGAACACTGAGTTTGTTTAAATGCCTGTCGAAGTTCTTGCGCTTTCTGTACCACTTCCCAAAGCGGTCACCTGGTATCACAGTAGCGAGGCTTCGGACGTCATCAATTTTGACCCCTCCCCTAAATGAATCACGCCTCGACATGCGCTTCGGGGAAACGTGCTCGTCCTGTTGGATCTCAGTGCTGCATTTGATCCAGTTGATCATAATATTCTTTTAGAAAGACTTGAATATTTTGTTGGAATTAAAGGAACAGCTCTAGACTGGTTTAAATCGGATCTATCTGATCGATTTCAGTTTGTTCATGTTAATGACAGATCTCTGTCTATAATCCAGATGAAGCTAACCCATTACATAAAGTACAGGCATGTCTGAAGACATAAAAACGTGGATGACTCTTAACTTCCTGCTTCTGAATGCAGACAAAACAGAAGTTATAGTCTTTGGACCAGAGTCTCTGAAAAAGAAGCTGATTAGTCAGTCACTTCATTTGGATGGGATTAAACTGATTTCAGATAATAAAGTAAAAAATCTTGGTGTTATTTTTGATCAGGACCTGTCATTTAAATCCCATATCAAAGAGGTTTCTAGAATTTCCTTCTTTCATCTGAGGAATATTGCAAAAATGAGAAATCTCCTGTCCAGGGGTGATGCTGAGAAACTAGTCCATGCATTTGTTACTTCAAGGCTGGACTATTGTAATTCTTTACTATCAGGAAGTCCACAAACTGGCGTCTGTTTCATGAAGCAGGTTTTCCTCGAAAACTAAGTTGCCTAAACCTGAAAACTATGGACTGTTCTCCCTGCTGCCCTCTGGGAAGAGGCTTCGAAGCATCCGATGCAGGTCCAGCAGGTTCCTAAACAGCTTCTTCCCCACCGCCACCAGACTGCTGAATGTTCACAGTCTTATTTTTACATTTGATCACTGCTGCACTTTCAGAAATGGAAATGTCATGAACATCAACTATGCAGCGAGTTCCTAGGGAAGATTATGAAGCCACGCCCGGCGGGGCTTCAATTCCAGGGTGTGTTTGTAGTGGCTGTATGTAGGGGGTGTATTGGGAGTGGGCCTCAATGCATTACTGCCCATCTCTGGCTATAGGAATTATAATTTAATTATCCATTCCTCCATTTTCTTCTGAATGTGAACTGGTTTTGTTTTTGTCATCGCACAAAGTCTTTTCTCAATAGACTCACACCAGCAAGGTGAGACTTTTGGCTTAGGGGTCTTATTTTACTGACAACTTTTTTCCCCCAAGGTCAAAAGAAATAGCTTTCTGTTAAAGTTTCTCAACTATCCTTAGGATTAATTGTAGTTAAATTATCTACAACAAAGTTAAGAAAATAAACGTCACATATTACAAAACATTCTCTGCTTTCTAAGTCTCCATGTGACAAATTCAATTCAATTCAGTTTATTTATATAGCGCCAAATTCACAACACATGTCATCTCAAGGCACTTTACAGTTCAACCAGATCATACAGTCAAATTGATACAAAGTTTTCTATCTAAGGAAAACCAGTTGATTGCATTGACTCATTGACTCAAATACAATCCCCCACACTAAGCATGCTTGTAGCGACAGTGGAGAGGGAAAAACTCCCTTTTAACAGGAAGAAACCTCCAGCAGAACCAGGCTCAGTGTGAGCGGCCATCTGCTGAGGCCGACTGGGGTTCAAGGAGACAGAAGCAGAGATACAAAAAGCAGCTGTAAAAGGCGGCCCCGTCCAGGAAACACACAGCCAGGCAGACGAGCTCCAAGGCAGCTCCCATGCCAGAGGACGAAGAGAGCACATCCACTCAGTCACGGTCAGAGAAACAGGACCACACTGGAAAACAGGCCGATCTCCAACATCTATTAACAAGGGTGTTGATAGAAGCAGCACAGCTGATGTTTTTTTCCAGGATGACGTCACAGCCAAACAGGAACAGACGAGGCAAAGCTACTCTGAGGAAAAACAGAGAGAGCAGAAGGTTAGAGATTGAACTAACAGATTCTGCAGAATAGGAGAACAGAGAGAGAATGAAGCAGAATGATGAAATGGGGGTCCCTATGTCCTCCAAAAGTCTAAGCCTATAGCAGCATAACTATAGAGATAGCTCAGGATAACCTGAGCCACCCTAACTATAAGCTTTATCAAAAATGAAAGTTTTAAGCCTAGCCTTAAAAGTAGACAGGGTGTCTGCCTCACGGACTAAAACTGGTAGTTGGTTCCACAGGAGAGGAGCCTGATAACTAAAAGATCTGCCTCCCATTCTACTTTTAGAAATTCTAGGAACCACTAGTAAACCTGCAGATTGAGAGCGAAGTGCTCTGTTAGGAACATAAGGAACAATCAGATCTCTGATATAAGATGGAGCTTGGCCATTTAAGGCTTTATATGTGAGAAGGAGGATTTTAAATTCTATTCTTGATTTAACAGGAAGCCAATGAAGAGAAGCCAGGATAGGAGAGATATGATCTCTCTTTTTCATTTTCATTAGAACTCTGGCTGCAGCATTTTGGATCAGCTGAAGGCTTTTAACTACAGTTTGTGGACTTCCTGATAGTAAAGATTACAATAGTCCAGCCTTGAAGTAACAAATGCATGGACTAGTTTCTCAGCATCACCCCTGGACAGGATATTTCTAATTTTTGCAATGTTCCTCAGATGAAAGAAGGAAATTCTAGAAACCTCTTTGATATGGGATTTAAATGACAGGTCCTGATCAAAAATAACACCAAGATTTTTTACTTTATTATCTGAAATCAGTTTAATCCCATCCAAATGAAGTGACTGGCTAATCAGTTTCTTTTTCAGAGACTCTGGTCCAAAGACTATAACTTCTGTTTTGTCTGCATTCAGAAGCAGAAAATTAAGAGTCATCCAGGTTTTTATGTCTTCAAGACATGCCTGTAATCTATGTAATGGGTTAGCTTCATCTGGATTTATAGACAGATATAGCTGGGTATCATCAGCATAACAGTGGAAATTAATCCCATGCTGTCTAATAATTCTACCAATTGGGAGCATGTATAAAGTAAAGAGAATTGGTCCTAGCACTGATCCCTGTGGTACTCCACAGGTAACCTTTGAGCGTGTTGAAGATCTATCATTAACATGAACAAACTGAATTCGATCAGATAGATAAGATTTAAACCAGTCTAGTGCTGTTCCTTTAATTCCAACAAAATATTCAAGTCTTTCTAAAAGAATATTATGATCAACTGTATCAAATGCAGCACTAAGATCCAACAGGACGAGCACAGATACAAGTCCATTATCTGAGGCCATGAGAATATCATTAGTGACTTTCACCAGAGCTGTTTCAGTGCTATGATGAGCTCTAAAGCCAGACTGAAACTCTTCAAAAAGTTCATTATGGTGGAAGTGATCGCAAACTTGTTTGGCAACTACTTTCTCAAGAATTTTGGATAAGAAAGGAAGATTGGATATAGGTCTATAATTGACCAAGTCATCTGGGTCAAGAGACGGTTTCTTAAGCAGAGGTTTAATTACAGCAATCTTAAAAGCTTTAGGTACATATCCCTGTAACAGAGATAGATTAATCACATCTAAAATGGAGGAGGAGATCAAAGGGAATACCTCCTTAAATAACCTGGTTGGAACTGGATCTAACATACAAGTTGAAGGCTTAGATGAAGACAATAATTTTGCTAATTCAGAGAGTTCAACTGGATCAAAGCAGTCTAAACCCGGTTCAGATTCCATGACTACCTCAGGTACAATCGCGGATAGAGGAGTGCTTATGATCTTATTTTTAATAAGATCAATCTTATTTATAAAGAATCCCATAAAATCATTGCTGCTAAGAGCAGGTGGAATGGACGGTTCAACAGAGCTATGGCTCTGGGTGAGTTTGGCAACTGTATTAAAAAGAAATCTAGGATTATTCTTATTCTCCTCTATTAATGAGGAGAAGTATGCTGCTCTTGCTTTACAAAGGGTCCTCTTATACAGCAGTAAACCATTTTTCCAGACTAGGAAGGACTCTCGCAGGCCTGTGGAGCGATATTTTCTCTCCAGTTTCCTAGCATTTTGCTTCAAAGTACGCAGCTCTGCATTAAACCAAGGAGCAAGCTTTCTATTTTTAACGGTTTTCATTTTCAAAGGAGCTGCGTTGTCTAAGGCAATACGCAGAGAACTAGCAACCCCCTCAACAAAATCATCAACCTGTGAAGGGGAATAAGCTAAGCTTTTGCACTCTGCAGCACTGCTCAGTGACACAGAGCAGAGAGAAAGTGAAGCAGATTCTTTAAAATTTATAACTGCACTATCTGATAAAGATCTACTAAAATTGAACCTTCTTTTGGGGGAGGAGAACTCTGTTAAAGTAATCCTGAAGGTTATTAGAAAGTGGTCAGAGAGGACAGGGTTGTGAGGAAATACTGTTATTTCTTCACATTCTATGCCGTATGTCAGCACAAGATCCAAAGTATGAAGATGAGAATGCGTGGGACTATTCACATTTTGAACAAAGCCAATAGTGTCTAAGATAGCATTAAAGGCTGCTCTTAAGCTATCGCCTTCAATGTCAGCATGGATGTTAAAATCTCCCACTATGATGACCCTGTCAGTATTTAATACCAAATCAGAAAGGAACTCTGAAAACTCATCTAAAAATTCAGAGTAAGTAAGTAAATCAAATAACTCTTGATGATAAACAATGTTTTTACACCACCTAACAAGGATATAGTCTCTTTTATTGGAAGTATTCAACTATTAACTCCAGTTTAAAAAATGGAGATCGATGGATTTGACTCAGTTGGCATTTTATTTTGTCTTTGCAAAGAGAGAACAGTTCATCATACGTCCCTTTTTGCAAGGTAATCAGTCCTGTTCTGCATGAGCAGCGTTTGTTCCTCCTTACTTACAATAAAGGAAAGTAGTCAGAGTCAAAACAAATTACAGACACTTTGGTTAAACAGTAACATGTTATGAATAAACCTTAAGAATCTGGCTTGTTATGGAAATAAGTATGTTTTGTCTACAAACAACCCTCACTCGCCTTGCAGGTGAAACAGACTAAGCGAAAAACTTTTTATAGCAAGTAAAAAGCATAAATCAATATATTAAATAAGAGAAATCTAAATTTTCTAAACACATCTCTTATCTGTGTGAGTTCTCGTGTAGTGTCAGGGCAGGTTTCCTCAGGAAACCTTTTCCACAGGTAAGACAGGAGAAAGGCTTCTCACCTGTGTGAGTTCTCAGGTGGCAAATCAAATTACTACGGTCTCGAAAAGATTTCTCACACAAATCACAAGTAGAGGGCCTCTCACCTGTGTGGGTTCTTATGTGTGCATTCAGGGTAGGTTGCTTAGATAAACCTTTTCTACAGATCTGACATGAGAAAGGCTTTTCCCCTGTGTGAGTTCTAACATGACAAACCAAATTACTGCGGTTCTGAAAAGATTTTTCACACAACTCACAGGGAAAGGGTTTCTGACCTGTGTGAGTACTGATGTGTGCAGTGAGGGCAGGTTTACTACAGAAGGTTTTTCTACAGGTCTGACAGGAGAAAGGCTTCTCCCCTGTGTGAGTCCTCATGTGGCAAACCAAAGTACCACTGTTAACAAAAGATTTATTACAAAGTTTGCAAGCAAATGGCTTCTCACCTGTGTGGGTTCTTATATGTGCAGTCAATGTGGGTTGTGTGGAGAAAGCTTTTCCACAAGTATGACATAAGAAAGGCTTTTCCCCTGTGTGAGTTCTCATATGGTAAATCAAGTTGCTGCGATCCCGATAGGATTTTTCACACAACTCGCAAGGAAATGGCTTCTTAGTAGCGTGGGTTCTCATGTGTGCGCTCAGATCAGGTTTCCTTGTGAAAGCTTTTCCACAGGTCTGACAGGAGAAAGGCTTCTCACCAGTATGAGTTCTCAGGTGACAAATCAAATTTCTATGGTCTCGAAAACATTTCTCACACAACTCACAACAATAGGGTTTGTTATCTGTGTGAGTTCTCATGTGCGCAGTCACAGCATGTTTCCGAGTAAAACTTTTTCCACATGTCAGACAAGTGAATGGCTTCTCTCCTGTGTGAGTTCTTAGGTGTGCAGTCAGAGAGGGTTTCCGAAAGAAATCTTTTCCACAGGTCAGACAGGGGAAAGGCCTCTCACCTGTGTGAGTTCTTTTGTGCATTGTCAAATGCTGTGGTTTAGAGAACTTTTTCCCACAGGTGTCACAAGAGAAAGGCTTCTCTCCTGTATGAGTTCTCATGTGTGCCTTAAGAGCTAGTTTCCGAGTGAAACCTTTTCCACAGGTCAGGCAGGAGAAAGGCTTCTCACCAGTGTGAGTTCTCAGGTGAAAAATTAAATTTTTATGGTCTCGAAATGCTTTCTCACACAACTCACAAGAATAGGGTTTCTCCCCTGTGTGAGTTCTCATGTGCACAGTCAGGACATGTTGCTTAGGAAAACCTTTTCCACAGGTAAGACAGGAGAAAGGCTTCTCCCCCTTAGGAATTCTCATCTGTACATTTAACTTTTGCTGAGTAGTGAAATATTTGTCATCTAAATGTAACTTCTCTTTATGTATCATTTCTTTTGAGTTTTTCATATAGTGTCTTTGTTTTGGGTTTCTTTTGCCTTTTTCCTTTTTCCTTAGGCTTCAGCTCTTTTTCTACATTTGGTCTGCAGTCTTGCTGATGTTGCTTCTCAGCTTCAGTGAGGGTTGAACTGAGCAAATGTCTCTCAATAGTTTCTGGTTTATTGGAGTCCTCCTGATTGACAGGAGTGAAGTAAGTAGACTTCTCCTTCACTAAAACCAGCCCTTCATCCTGAAAGATTTCAAGTTGTTCTTCTTTAACTTGCCAAGCTTCCGGTTCTTCCTTTGTCACCACCATCAGTTGTAATTCTGGTCCATTGAGGAATACTTCTTTATCAGAAGGACTTTCCATAAAGGTGCTGGTCTCTTGCTTCACTAAGACCAGTCTTTCATTGTAAAACCTACAATCTTCAAATTCTTCCTTGTTACCTGGTTGAGGTTCTAGTTCTTCTTTTATCTCAGTCATCTGCTTTGGTTTCGTTTTATTTTGTTCCTCTTTAATCTGCACAGGATCCATTTCCTCTTTTAATTCATCAGCGTCTAAAGTGTTTAGATCTGGAACAGAGCTCCTCTCCTCAGTCAGATGATCAGGAACCACCTTCCCTGTAATAACAGACATGATGCTGTTAGAGACCTGAAGGAATGAAGAACAGGAGAGCAAGGTTAAAGCTGCAATCTGTTTTTAAATGTTGAAAATATTTCAGAAAGCTTCAATTTTTCTGACATAACAGAGAAACTGAAGCAAAGAACAGAGATGTTGTTCCTGTTCCAAAACAAAGTTTAGATTGTGTTGAAGTTTCTCTGCAAAACCTTTGAGACATTTTCATCTTTTTCTTGTAATTAACAAAATTGATGCTTTAAAGAGGTAACTGTGTGCAGCCTCTTCCCAGAGGGCAGCAGGGAGAACAGTCCATGGTGGGGGGTGAGGGGTCATTGATGATGTCACGGGTCACGCAGCGCTGGGATGAAATGTCTTTAATGGAGGGAAGAGGAGCCCCCATGATCCTCTCTGCTGTTCTCACCTTCTTCCAGTCTGAGGCGCTGCAGCCTCCACACCACACAGTGAGACAGCTGCTCAGAACGCTCTCTATGGAGCTTCTGGAGAAGGAGGGGAGGATGGGGGGGGGCAGGTGGGCTCTCCTCATCCTCCACAGGAAGTCCAAGCGCTTCTGGGCCCTTTGGACCAGTGAGGTGGTGTTTCCAGTCCAGGTGAGGGTGTCTGTGATGAATGTGGTGCTGCTGACTACCTCTACAGCTGAGCTGTTGATGAGCAGTGGAGCGTGGTTAGGACGGTTCTTCCTGAAGTCCACCATGATCTCCTTGGTCTTCTCCACCTTCAGGATCAGGCTGTTATCTCTGCACCACCAGCTGCTCCACCTCCTCTCTGTAGTCCAGGTCGTCGTCGTCTCTGATGAGGCCCACCACCGCGGTGTCATCTGCAAACTTCACCATGTGATCGGTGGTGAACCTGGGGACGCAGTCGTGTGTCATCAGGGTGAACAGCAGGGGGCTCAGGACGCAGCCCTAAGGGGAGGGGCTTAGACTGATGACATCGGAGGTGTTCAGTCCGACCCAGACTGACTGAGGTCTGTTGGTGAGGAAGTCTAGCAGCCAATAGCAGAGGGATGTGCTGAAACCCAGACGTTCCCTTCAAAGTCAGAATGTGTTTAATAAGCCAAGGTTTCCAGGCTCAGGGAGGCTCTAACCACTGTCTTGTAGCCCACTAGGTGTCGCTGTGGCTCCAGGTAGAAACATACTGATAGGGAAACTGCTTCTCACGAACTGGATTTTATGGGGTGTTAGGGGCCACAAACAGAAGCTGCACTGGTTGGTTTTAATGGTGGCTGGGAACGATGGAGGATCTTCAGAATGTTTTCAACCCATCAGACTGAATAATGGGAAAACTTGATGGGCAAATTATTCAGGAAGATTCCCTCTGGACGTAAGGAAACTTCTGCTTGCCCCTGCTGTGGGTCCTCAGGTGTTTAGCCATGCTGCTGCTGTCACTGGAAGCCTTACCACACACCCTGCAGTAGTACGGCTTCTCTCCGGTGTGGGTTCTCATGTGCTTAGCCAAATTACTACAGTCACTAAAAGATTTGCTGCAGCTTTTGCAGTGGTATGGCTTCTCCCCTGTGTGAGTCCTCATGTGGTTGGTCAAAGGGCTGCGGTTACTGAAGGATTTGCCACAGACTTTGCAGGAATACGGCTTTTCTCCTCTGTGACTCCTGATGTGATCGTTTAAATATGTTTTGTCGCTGTAAGCTTTGCCGCAAGCATCACAAGAATAGGGTTTTTCTCCTGAATGGGTTCTCATGTGAACAGTCAGGTTACTCTGCTGAGTGAAGCCTTTTCCACAGACCAAACATGAGAACGGTTTCTCTCCAGTGTGAGTTCTCATGTGGCTAGCCAAATGGCCGCTGGCTCTGAAAGACTTCTCACATAACTGACAGGAATGGGGCTTCTCACCTGTATGGGTTCTCATGTGCACAATCAGGTTTGTTTTCTGTGTGAAGCATTTTCCACATGTTACACATGAGAAGGGTTTCTCACCTGAGTGAGTTCTCATGTGATCAGTTAGGTAGGTGCACTTGGCAAAGCATTTACCGCATACATGACAAGAAAAGTTTCTATCTTGTGCATCGTCACTGTTTACTTCATGGATGCCTCTCCTTTCTTGGTGACGCTTCAGAACAATGGTTTCCGTCTTCTCCTTCACTTCACACAGCTTGCCTTCCTGCAAGACTCCGATTTCCACCGCTCTATTGTTGATCTGTTGAGTCACCAGTGCCTGTGGGAGTTCTGGTGCTACCTGGTGAGAAGGAGTCGCCGCACATGTGTCGGCCTTCGGCTTCACATCAGCCTGCTCCTCATCCTGAATGATGCAGACTTCAATCTCTTCGTCTTTAATGGGACGAGCTCTTGGCTCGTTCTGTTCCTCTTTCTTCTCCACATTAAGACATTTTGTGTTGTCATGAGTGGAGCTCTTGGCTTGGTTGATGAGAAAGTGATCACCAACAACCTCCCAAGTGATGACAGACATGATGACATGGACGATCTGAAATAAGAAAGAAATCAATTTAACTGGCATTTAAGTCAGAGTTGATTTCCCCTTTTCCACTGATCTTATTTAGTCCCAAAACAAAGAAACAGACTAAATCCATCTTTAACCTGGCTGACAGGGATGGACGATAAAACGCATCTCTCTCTGAATTTAATCCTCTGAACAAACTTCTGAGAATGATTGATCCATGAAATTCCTCCAATTTAACATGTAGAAATAGAAATTGAACCCTATTGATCTCACATTGGAAAAATTCCCTCTCTGCATTTAACCCCTCCCCTTGGGGAGCAGTGGTCTGCCATTGTGCGGCGCCCGGGGAGCAGTGTGGGGTTAAGGGTCTTGCTCATGGACCCAGAGTGGCAGTCTGTGGGAATTGAACCGGGTACTTGCAACTTTCTCAGAGGACAAGCACACTGCTATAACCACTAGCCCAAAGAGATCTACAATTTTCGGAGCTCTGACCTGAACAGATGAACTATCCTGGTATTTCTATCCACGGCTTCTCTCTCTTCACCTCCTGTATCTTTCATAATTAACTTTGAGGAGAAAAGCCTCCTCAGCCTAAAAATGTATGTAGAGAACAGTTTGGAAGTAGAGAATAGAGATGTCCCGATCCAGGTTTTTGCACTTCCGATCCGATACCGATGTTGTTTTTGGACTTCCGATCCGATACCGATACTGGCCGATACCAGCCTATCCGAGCATGTATTTAAGTTTAAGTTAAAGTATTTAGCCTTAGTTGTAAGACTCATGTTGAAAAGGGTTTTAGTACTCTTGATAACATCTAGCCAGCTAAATTAGGTGAGACTGAATAAAACACAATGCTTGGTAACAACAAACTTACCTGTTTATTAAGAGATAAACACAAACTGGACAAAATTACGAATAGCAATCTGAAATTGCACAGTGAACAGTAAAACCGTAAACAGTTAAAGGTGCAAGTATTACTGTAAGTTTTAATAAAAATGCAAAACAGGGAAACAGTGGCGCAAAATAGCGGAATGGATCGTTTCAATCGGCGAAACTGGAAAATACGGACCGGATTTTTTTTTTTTTACTGGATCGGCATTTTACATGCTTTGCCGATACGCATTTTTTTGCCAATATCGGCGTCCGATCCGATACGTGGATCGGATCGGGACAAGCCTAGTAGAGAACAGACTGGATGTAGAGAACAGTCTGGAAGCAGAGAACAGTCTGGATGTAGAGAACAGTCTGGATGTAGAGAACAGTCTGGAAGTAGAGAACAGTCTGGTTGTAGAGAACAGTCTGGAAGTAGAGAACAGCCTGGAAGTAGAGAACAGCCTGGATGTAGAGAACAGTCTGGATGTAAAGAACAGTCTGGATGTAGAGAACAGTCTGGAAGTAGAGAACAGTCTGGAAGCAGAGAACAGTCTGGATGTAGAGAACAGTCTGGATGTAGAGAACAGACTGGAAGTAGAGAACAGTCTGGTTGTAGAGAACAGTCTGGAAGTAGAGAACAGCCTGGAAGTAGAGAACAGCCTGGATGTAGAGAACAGTCTGGATGTAAAGAACAGTCTGGATATAAAGAACAGTCTGGATGTAGAGAACAGTCTGGAAGCAGAGAACAGTCTGGATGTAGAGAACAGTCTGGATGTAGAGAACAGTCTGGAAGTAGAGAACAGTCTGGTTGTAGAGAACAGTCTGGATGTAGAGAACAGTCTGGAAGTAGAGAACAGACTGGATGTAGAGAACAGACTGGATGTAGAGAACAGTCTGGATGTAAAGAACAGTCTGGATGTAAAGAACAGTCTGGAAGTAGAGAACAGCCTGGAAGTAGAGAACAGTCTGGATGTAGAGAGCAGTCTGGATGTAGAGAACAGTCTGGATGTAAAGAACAGTCTGGATGTAGAGAACAGTCTGGATGTAGAGAACAGACTGGATGTAGAGAAGAGACTGGATGTAGAGAACAGTCTGGATGTAGAGAGCAGTCTTGATGTAGAGAACAGTCTGGATGTAAAGAACAGTCTGGATGTAGAGAACAGTCTGGATGTAGAGAACAGTCTGGATGTAGAGAACAGTCTGGAAGTAGAGAACAGTCTGGATGTAGAGAACAGTCTGGAAGTAGAGAACAGACTGGATGTAGAGAACAGTCTGGATGTAGAGAACAGTCTGGACGTAGAGAACAGTCTGGATGTAGAGAACAGTCTGGATGTAGAGAACAGTCTGGATGTAAAGAACAGTCTGGATGTAAAGAACAGTCTGGAAGTAGAGAACAGCCTGGATGTAGAGAACAGCCTGGAAGTAGAGAACAGTCTTGATGTAGAGAACAGTCTGGATGTAGAGAAAAGTCTGGAAGTAGAGAAAAGTCTGGAAGTAGAGAACAGCCTGGATGTAGAGAACAGTCTGGAAGTAGAGAACAGTCTGGATGTAAAGAACAGTCTGGAAGTAGAGAGCAGTCTGGATGTAGAGAACAGTCTGGATGTAGAGAACAGTCTGGAAGTAGAGAGCAGTCTGGATGTAGAGAGCAGTCTGGATGTAGAGAAGCAGTCTGGATGTAAAGAACAGTCTGGATGTAAAGAACAGTCTGGAAGTAGAGAACAGTCTGGAAGTAGAGAGCAGTCTGGATGTAGAGAACAGTCTGGATGTAAAGAACAGTCTGGATGTAGAGAACAGTCTGGAAGTAGAGAGCAGTCTGGATGTAGAGAGCAGTCTGGATGTAGAGAGCAGTCTGGATGTAAAGAACAGTCTGGATGTAAAGAACAATCTGGATGTAGAGAATAGTCTGGATGTAAAGAACAGTCTGGAAGTAGAGAACAGCCTGGAAGTAGAGAACAGTCTGGATGTAAAGAACAGTCTGGATTTAAAGAACAGACTGGATGTAGAGAACAGACTGGATGTAGAGAACAGTCTGGATCTAAAGAACAGTCTGGATGTAAAGAACAGTCTGGATGTAAAGAACAGTCTGGAAGTAGAGAACAGCCTGGAAGTAGAGAACAGTCTGGATGTAAAGAACAGTCTGGATGTAAAGAACAGTCTGGATGTAGAGAACAGTCTGGATGTAAAGAACAGCCTGGATGTAGAGAACAGTCTGGATGTAAAGAACAGTCTGGAAGTAGAGAGAAGTCTGAAAGTAGAGAACTGCCTAGAAGTAGAGAACAGTCTGGAAGTAGAGAACAGCCTGGATGTAAAGAACAGTCTGGATGTAGAGAACAGTCTGGAAGTAGAGAGCAGTCTGGATGTAGAGAGCAGTCTGGATGTAGAGAGCAGTCTGGATGTAAAGAACAGTCTGGATGTAAAGAACAATCTGGATGTAGAGAATAGTCTGGATGTAAAGAACAGTCTGGAAGTAGAGAACAGCCTGGAAGTAGAGAACAGCCTGGATGTAAAGAACAGTCTGGATTTAAAGAACAGACTGGATGTAGAGAACAGACTGGATGTAGAGAACAGTCTGGATCTAAAGAACAGTCTGGATGTAAAGAACAGTCTGGAAGTAGAGAACAGCCTGGATGTAGAGAACAGTCTGGAAGTAGAGAACAGTCTGGATGTAAAGAACAGTCTGGATGTAAAGAACAGTCTGGATGTAGAGAACAGTCTGGATGTAAAGAACAGTCTGGATGTAGAAAACAGCCTGGAAGTAGAGAACAGCCTGGATGTAGAGAACAGCCTGGATGTAGAAAACAGTCTGGATGTAAAGAACAGTCTGGAAGTAGAGAGAAGTCTGAAAGTAGAGAACAGCCAGGAAGTAGAGAACAGTCTGGAAGTAGAGAACAGCCTGGATGTAGAGAACAGTCTGGATGTAAAGAACAGTCTGGACGTAAAGAACAGTCTGGATGTAAAGAACAGTCTGGAAGTAGAGAACAGCCTGGAAGTAGAGAACAGCCTGGATGTAGAGAACAGTCTGGATGTAAAGAACAGTCTGGATGTAAAGGACAGTCTGGAAGTAGAGAACAGCCTGGAAGTAGAGAACAGCCTGGATGTAGAGAACAGTCTGGATGTAAAGAACAGTCTGGATGTAAAGGACATTCTGGAAGTAGAGAACAGTCTGGAAGTAGAGAACAGTCTGGAAGTAGAGAACAGCCTGGAAGTAGAGAACAGCCTGGATGTAGAGAACAGTCTGGATGTAAAGAACAGTCTGGATGTAAAGAACAGTTTGGAAGTAGAGAACAGTCTGGATGTAAAGAACAGTCTGGAAGTAGAGAACAGCCTGGAAGTAGAGAACAGTCTGGATGTAAAGAACAGTATGGAAGTAGAGAACAGTCTGGATGTAAAGAACAGTCTGGAAGTAGAGAGCAGTCTGGATGTAGAGAACAGCCTGGATGTAGAGAACAGTCTGGATGTAAAGAACAGTCTGGAAGTAGAGAACAGTCTGGATGTAGAGAACAGTCTGGATGTAAAGAACAGTCTGGATGTAGAGAACAGTCTGGAAGTAGAGAACAGCCTGGAAGTAGAGAACAGTCTGGATGTAGAGAGCAGTCTGTATGTAAAGAACAGTCTGGATGTAAAGAACAGTCTGGAAGTAGAGAACAGTCTGGACGTAAAGAACAGTCTGGACGTAAAGAACAGTCTGGATGTAAAGAACAGTCTGGAAGTAGAGAACAGCCTGGAAGTAGAGAACAGCCTGGATGTAGAGAACAGTCTGGAAGTAGAGAACAGTCTGGATGTAAAGAACAGTCTGGATGTAAAGAACAGCCTGGAAGTAGAGAACAGCCTGGATGTAGAGAACAGCCTGGATGTAGAGAACAGTCTGGATGTAAAGAACAGTCTGGATGTAGAGAACAGTCTGGATGTAAAGAACAGCCTGGAAGTAGAGAACAGCCTGGATGTAGAGAACAGCCTGGATGTAGAGAACAGTCTGGATGTAAAGAACAGTCTGGAAGTAGAGAGAAGTCTGAAAGTAGAGAACAGCCTGGAAGTAGAGAACAGTCTGGAAGTAGAGAACAGCCTGGATGTAGAGAACAGTCTGGATGTAAAGAACAGTCTGGACGTAGAGAACAGTCTGGAAGTAGAGAACAGCCTGGAAGTAGAGAACAGTCTGGATGTAGAGAGCAGCCTGGATGTAAAGAACAGTCTGGATGTAAAGAACAGTCTGGAAGTAGAGAACAGTCTGGACGTAAAGAACAGTCTGGACGTAAAGAACAGTCTGGATGTAAAGAACAGTCTGGAAGTAGAGAACAGCCTGGAAGTAGAGAACAGCCTGGATGTAGAGAACAGTCTGGATGTAAAGAACAGTCTGGATGTAGAGAACAGTCTGGATGTAAAGA
Source organism: Cyprinodon tularosa (assembly GCF_016077235.1). Lineage (NCBI taxonomy): Eukaryota > Metazoa > Chordata > Actinopteri > Cyprinodontiformes > Cyprinodontidae > Cyprinodon > Cyprinodon tularosa. Next base: position 122,686 of record NW_024037930.1, read on the forward strand.
ACAGCCTGGAAGTAGAGAACAGCCTGGATGTAGAGAACAGCCTGGATGTAGAGAACAGTCTGGATGTAAAGAACAGTCTGGATGTAGAGAACAGTCTGGATGTAAAGAACAGCCTGGAAGTAGAGAACAGCCTGGATGTAGAGAACAGCCTGGATGTAGAGAACAGTCTGGATGTAAAGAACAGTCTGGAAGTAGAGAGAAGTCTGAAAGTAGAGAACAGCCTGGAAGTAGAGAACAGTCTGGAAGTAGAGAACAGCCTGGATGTAGAGAACAGTCTGGATGTAAAGAACAGTCTGGACGTAGAGAACAGTCTGGACGTAAAGAACAGTCTGGATGTAAAGAACAGTCTGGAAGTAGAGAACAGCCTGGAAGTAGAGAACAGCCTGGATGTAGAGAACAGTCTGGATGTAAAGAACAGTCTGGATGTAAAGGACATTCTGGAAGTAGAAAACAGCCTGGAAGTAGAGAACAGCCTGGATGTAGAGAACAGTCTGGAAGTAGAGAACAGCCTGGAAGTAGAGAACAGCCTGGAAGTAGAGAACAGCCTGGATGTAGAGAACAGTCTGGATGTAGAGAACAGACTGGATGTAGAGAACAGTCTGGAAGTAGAGAACAGCCTGGAAGTAGAGAACAGCCGGGATGTAGAGAACAGTCTGGATGTAAAGAGCAGTCTGGATGTAGAGAACAGTCTGGAAGTAGAGAACAGCCTGGAAGTAGAGAACAGCCTGGATGTAGAGAACAGTCTGGATGTAAAGAACAGTCTGGATGTAAAGGACATTCTGGAAGTAGAGAACAGCCTGGAAGTAGAGAACAGCCTGGATGTAGAGAACAGTCTGGAAGTAGAGAACAGCCTGGAAGTGTTGAAGCAGGCTATTTGCCTTATATAGACTTGTTGCATGGCTGTACACTGTCTCAGCAACGAAAGTCTCAATAACACCATGGTCTCCTAGGCTGCATGAACATCATGTATAAACATTCCTTGAGGGTCGCAGTGACTTTGACGCAAATCTGCACACGTGGATTCCAGTAAGATGTCGGCAATATTCCGTTGTGCATGTGCATACACATAGTGCGAGGAGGAGACTATAAATGCTCTGTGGATTGGTATGTGAGTCGAGAACTTGCAAGAGAGAAAAGACAGATATATTCTGTTCAGGTGTTTAAGCGCTGTGTTACGTGTACTGAGGACAGCATGTCAATTTGATCTATAAAATAAATGCTTCTTCTCCCGTCCTGGGGCAATCAGATGATCGACTGAAGGTGTCCTGATTTTTTGACATTTTACCACTGAAAACCACCACATTTGGTGCATTGGCCAGGAAACGAACCCGGGTCAACTGCTTGGCAGGCGAGAATTCTACCACTGAACCACCAATGCCAGACAATGGGACATTACTGCAACTATCAAAAGTTCTCTTATTTTAATTTGAACATTAATTACAGAAAATGGACTCATGAAAAACAGGATGTGTTCCATCTCTAGATTTAGTTTCAAGATACTGGTCAGTTTTTTTTTCTTTCCTCTCAGGATCACATCTGATAGTGAGATTTAAGGACACTGGGACAAGGACTGCCCTCACTCTGGATCCGCATAAGCCATGGACACATGAACGATATACGCGGCCCAGGGGACCACGACAACCAAGGAGCAGACTGACTTAACTCAAATATTAAGGGAGGTACATCAAAGAGTAATGAGAGGACAAGAGGACCAGCGAACTCTAGCTGCACGTCGAAAGAATGCAACAACAGGGAGCGACCAGCAGATGGATGACCGAGAGGACCAGATGTGATGAAAGCATCACAGGGGGGAATGGGATCCCTCTCCAATTGAATTAGATAAGTCAAACACTACGTACTACAATAGGATTGGAATAAAATGAATATTATTGTCTATGATTAGTTGATATTTGCTGATAAGAACACTAATTGTGGTTTTCTGTCTTACTCATTTTGAGGGGATGGATTGTAAAGACCGGTGACCCCACGCATCAGACTGCAAACCTTCGACATCCGCCTGCAAAATACTAAAGGCGGGAACCTGTGATCCTGTGTTTATGCCGTTAAAAGCCAAGGACAGAGCCCTGAAGTGAAAGAACTATATTTTTGATTTTCACAGAAAAGAAGAAATCACCAGCATAAATCATTTTGCATTCAGTAAAATAATCCTGATGACAACATGGATGTAACGTTCCATAATCCTGCAATATAATCTGTATTATGCCATTATTATTCTGCATTATAATCTGTATTACTGTCTTCTTATTTTACATGGTAAACCATACATGGGCGGCTGTTTAGAGGACTGGGGACTCAGACTACTGACTGACTGACCAACTTAATTTTTCTTTTTCTTTCATTTACCTAGCCTTATATACTACGACACACTATGACTAAAGTTTGAGTTATTTGAAATGTTTTGAATAGTCATCCTTCACATATTAAGTAATATCAAGATTGGGTTGAATGGTTCAAGCAGTGTTGGTTTCACAGATCATCATGAGTAGCATGGTCAAGATGCGATTTGTGCTGCGGCCGACGCCGGAGGAAGGCTGGATGTTTGGGGGAAGCATGGGTCGATGGGATAGTTTCCTCTTAAATGAGTTTGAAATGAAAGAGAAAGATGCCCACAGGACGAAAAAGGGGTTTTCGATCCCATACTAATCGAATCATGGCCATGTGGAAAATGATGATCTTTCTTTGAAGGTTCAGTAGCATTCACTTTGTTTTATTATTCACTTTAGGTTTGTTTTAACAATGTCATTCATTTGATTTTCATTTTATGTGATATTTCCCGACTCACACCCATTCCACACAGTGTCGGTCTCACTAGAATTTGGTTTTTTCATTTAAATTTCACACACATGTAAGTGCACTTAGTCGCGTAGTATTCACATCACCATGCAACATCACAAAGTACTTCATCTGCAATGAACTACAGGGGGGAATGTTGAAGCAGGCTATTTGCCTTATATAGACTTGTTGCATGGCTGTACACTGTCTCAGCAACGAAAGTCTCAGTAACACCATGGTCTCCTAGGCTGCATGAACATCATGTATAAACATTCCTTGAGGGTCGCAGTGACTTTGACGCAAATCTGCACACGTGGATTCCAGTAAGATGTCGGCAATATTCCGTTGTGCATGTGCATACACATAGTGCGAGGAGGAGACTATAAATGCTCTGTGGATTGGTATGTGAGTCGAGAACTTGCAAGAGAGAAAAGACAGATATATTCTGTTCAGGTGTTTAAGCGCTGTGTTACGTGTACTGAGGACAGCATGTCAATTTGATCTATAAAATAAATGCTTCTTCCCCCGTCCTGGGGCAATCAGATGATCAACTGAAGGTGTCCTGATTTTTTGACATTTTACCACTGAAAACCACCACAGAAGTAGAGAACAGCCTGGATGTAGAGAACAGCCCGGATGTAGAGAACAGTCTGGATGTAAAGAACAGTCTGGATGTAAAGAACAGTTTGGAAGTAGAGAACAGTCTGGATGTAAAGAACAGTCTGGAAGTAGAGAACAGCCTGGATGTAGAGAACAGTCTGATGTAAAGAACAGTCTGGAAGTACAGGTGCTGGTCATAAAATTAGAATATCATGAAAAAGTAGATTGATTTCAGTAATTCCATTTAAAAAGTGAAACTTGTATATTATATTCATACATTACATACAAACTCATATATTTCAGATGTTTATTTTGTTTAATTTTGATGATTACAAATGACAACAAATGAAAATCTCAAATTCATCATATCAGAAAATTAGAATATTACTGAAGACCAATAAAAACAAAGGATTTATAGAAATGTTGGCCAACTGAAAAGTATGAACATGAAAAGTATGAGCATGTACAGCACTCAGTATTTAGTTGGGCCTCCTTTGGCCTGTATTACTGCAGCAATGCGGCGTGGCATGGAGTCGATCAGTCTGTGGCACTGCTCAGGTGCTATGATAGCCCAGGTTGCTCTAATAGTGGCTTTTAGCTCTTCTGAATTGTTGGGTCTGGTGTATTGCATCTTCTTCTTCACAATACCCCATAGATTTTCTATGGGGTTAAGGTCAGGAGAGTTTGCTGGCCAATTAAGAACAGGGATACCATGGTCCTTCAACCAGGTACTGGTAGCTTTGGCACTGTGTGCAGGTGCCAAGTCCTGTTGGAAAATGAAATCTGCATCTCCAAAAAGTTGGTCAGCTGCAGGAAGCATGAAGTGCTCTAAAACTTCCTGGTATGTGGCTGCGTTGACCCTGGACCTCAGAAAACACAATGGACCAACACCAGCAGATGACATGGCACCCCAAACCATCACTGACTGTGGAAACTTTACACTGGACTTCAAGCAACGTGGATGAAGTGCCTCTCTTCTTTTCCTCCAGACTCTGGGACCTTGATTTCCAAAGGAAATGCAAAATTTACTTTCATCAGAGAACATGACTTTGGACCACTCACCAGCAGTCCAGTCCTGTTTCTCTTTAGCCCAGGCAAGACGCTTCTGACGCTGTCTGTGGTTCAAGAGTGGCTTGACACAAGGAATGCGACAGCAGAAACCCATGTCTTTCATACGTCTGTGTGTGGTGGTTCTTGAAGCACTCACTCCAGCTGCAGTCCACTCTTTGTGAATCTCCCCCACATTTTTGAATGGGTTTTGTTTCACAATCCTCTCCAGGGTGCGGTTATCTCTCTTGCTTGTACACTTTTTTCGACCACATCTTTTCCTTCCCATCGCCTCTCTATTAATGTGCTTGGACACTGAGCTCTGTGAACAGCCAGCCTCTTTAGCGATGACCTTTTGTGTCTTGCCCTCCTTGTGCAAGGTGTCGATGGTCGTCTTTTGGACAACTGTCAAGTCAGCAGTCTTCCCCATGATTGTGTAGCCTATAGAACTAGACTGAAAGACCATTTAAAGGCTTTTGCAGGTGGTTTGAGTTAATTAGCTGATTAGAGTGTGGCACCAGGGGCCATCAATTTTGAACCTTTTCACAATATTCTAATTTTCTGATATGATGAATTTGAGATTTTCATTTGTTGTCATTTGTAATCATCAAAATTAAACAAAATAAACATCTGAAATATATGAGTTTGTATGTAATGTATGAATATAATATACAAGTTTCACTTTTTAAATGGAATTACTGAAATCAATCTACTTTTTCATGATATTCTAATTTTATGACCAGCACCTGTAGAGAACAGCCTGGATGTAGAGAACAGTCTGGAAGTAGAGAACAGCCTGGATGTAAAGAACAGTCTGGAAGTAGAGAGCAGTCTGGGATCAGCTGGTTTTCACTCTGAGCTATCAGAGCTCATCAAAGCAGCTCAGGGGTCTGGATAAAAACAATTAAAACATGAAGTCAGTCAGTCTATAATGTTTGTTCCCCATTCATCCAGTTTAAATGTGATTATAAGGGAGTTACTCAGAAAAGCTGCAGTTTTATAAATACAGCTTTATAATAGGTTTTTAATTTGTATTTATTTTGATTCATTACTAACTTCAACATACTGCAACATACTGTTTTTATTTATTTGAGATAAAAAAAACATAAATTTATATTTAAATTAAACGCTCAAATTAAAAGATGAAGCGAAATATTCTTTATTTAATTTAGGACAATCACTTTATATATTGCACAGGGTGTTTATATGGCTAGGTAGGTAGTTACATATTGCACTGGGTGTTTACATGGGTAGGTAGGTAGTTATATATTGCACAGGGTGTTTACATGGGTAGTTAGGTAGTTATATATTGCACAGGGTGTTTACATGGGTAGTTAGGTAGTTACATATTGCACAGGGTGTTTACATGGGTAGTTAGGTAGTTATATATTGCACAGGGTGTTTACATGGGTAGTTAGGTAGTTACATATTGCACAGGGTGTTTACATGGGTAGGTAGGTAGTTATATATTACACAGGGTGTTTACATGGGTAGTTAGGTAGTTATATATTGCACAGGGTGTTTACATGGGTAGTTAGGTAGTTACATATTGCACAGGGTGTTTACATGGGTAGGTAGGTAGTTATATATTGCACAGGGTGTTTACATGGGTAGGTAGGTAGTTATATATTGCACAGGGTTTTTACATGGGTAGTTAGGTAATTATATATTGCACAGGGTGTTTACATGGGTAGTTAGGTAGTTATATATTGCACAGGGTGTTTACATGGGTAGTTAGGTAGTTATATATTGCACAGGGTGTTTACATGGGTAGTTAGGTAGTTATATATTGCACAGGGTGTTTACATGGGTAGGTAGGTAGTTATATATTGCACAGGGTGTTTATATGGGTAGTTAGGTAGTTATATATTGCACAGGGTGTTTACATGGGTAGTTAGGTAGTTATATATTGCACAGGGTGTGTACATGGGTAGTTAGGTAGTTATATATTGCACAGGGTGTTTACATGGGTAGTTAGGTAGTTATATATTGCACAGGGTGTTTACATGGGTAGTTAGGTAGTTATATATTGCACAGGGTGTTTATATGGGTAGTTAGGTAGTTATATATTGCACAGGGTGTTTACATGGGTAGTTAGGTAGTTATATATTGCACAGGGTGTTTACATGGGTAGGTAGGTAGTTATATATTGCACAGGGTGTTTATATGGGTAGTTAGGTAGTTTTATATTGCACAGGGTGTTTACATGGGTAGTTAGGTAGTTATATATTGCACAGGGTGTTTACATGGTCTGCGTATCAAATAGTAATTGCTAGTGATGTTATGAGATGGGCCGAGGCTTCGAGGCAGGTGTCGAGTAATGGAGGGCGCAAGAATTTAGACAGGCATCTAAACAGCCTCAGAGTTCAGTCAAGATGTGGGAGTTTGGAGGAGAGCTGCTGTTAGCTGGATAGAGCTTGGATAGATTCTAATAGATTGGTTGTTTTTCCAACCAATCTAGTTGGTTAAAACTAATTTGGTTAGAATAAACAATGTAATGATCAAAATCTGAGGAAACCAGCGAACAAGGTCAGTGTTAACACATCAGTGTTAAGTAATATTTTCTCCCTGCTATGGTTATCTAGATGGGTGGCGTCATCTGTAAGAGACAGGCTCTCTTACAGATGTTGATGGTTCAAGACCGGTCTTTGACTTAAATTAGGTCAGTTTAGCCAAAAGATTGGTTGAACACAACTTCCAACCTGATTAAAACCAAAAAATGTGGAAAAATTATCATGTTTGAATAAAAATGACAAACACCTTTTATTTTGCTCATCATTGCTCATCAAAGTAATTTCCCTTAGGGATTATTAAGGGAAATTGCCCAATTTGCACAAACACTTTTACTGTCTGCTTGAGTTTATTTAACTAAAATGGCAGAAAAACTGAGCACCTTAAATGATTGTTCTAAGCAATTTTGCACTTAAAAAAATTACTAAAGATTTTATTATACACACAACCATTAACAATTTCAAAGGAACTTAAAAGGGAAAAAAAAAAGAACAGTTGCAAAAAAAAAACCCCACAGATTTTATTACAAACTGTAGTTCTGCTGTCAACCAGTAGGTGGTGACATGTTCACATGAAGCCTCATGAACTGTGGGGATCGTTGAAGCAATTTGGCCAAACGGTTCAATGCCTCATGAGGCTTCATCTCACCATCACTAGTAATTGCAAATTCTACATTGCAGCAGTTATTGCCGTTGTAGAGTCTGGAGGCAGCAGGGATGAATGAGCTGCAGTAGCATTCAGACTCACATCCTTGTTAACTATTGAGTATATGAATGTACATCAATGTTTGTGCTTCTGAGAAGAAAAAATATTATTTCATCCATCTTTTATTAATCTTGGCAAAGTTCTACAATTTGCTGCTGAGAAACTTCGTTTTAAACTGTTCTTCTGCTAATTCGACCTGATGAAACCCCAAAGGAATCTGGAAACTGATTCATGTAAAGTTTGTATTCATCCATCTGTGGCAGCTTCTCCCCTTGGCATTATCATTTCCCCTGTCCACTATATATTATATATATGTCCACTATATATTACATATATAGTGGACATATAATGTACTATAAATATTATATTTCAATCGTGGAATATCAACATGATTTGACCATAATAATAATGTCTATGTTGGAGGATGGAGCCGCTGGATTCGAACACAGCCCACTCTCCCTGACTGTGAAGGAGCCTTTTAACATGGTGGCAAAGGTCAGTTCATTGCATTAAGAAGTTAATTAGAAATATCTATCTTAAAACGCTTTTAGCCCCGTTAAAACAGCAGCTCCCCCCTTACTGAGACGGTTTACATTCCCCTCCCAATATGGCGGAAGCGGTGACGTGTCGGCGGCAGGTCATCTTCAGCTAGCTTGGTTCAAATGTAGCAGCAGGTCAAATATGATTCTCTTACCTGAACAGAAAACACCGGAAGCTGTCCGCTATTCGGGTTAAATTAAAGCCAGCTGGTCATTTCCGGTCCTAAGAGGGTTAGCTCATCTGTTAGCCTGGAGGCTAACGGCTCTGCCAGCTGCTGCTGCTGCAGGGGCGTTCCTATTGCGCGTCATTACAGAATGTGACGTAGAAAACAAGGACGTTACATAATTTCCGCTATTTTTTCACCCATTATTTATGACGTTTATGTAGAAAAAAAAAAGCATAAATAACAAACTCTTCCAAAGGTTCACTCACTGCAATAAGGAGGGAAAGAACAATAATACCGGATTACAGTGGTTTACCACGGGTCTGGATTAAGATTTTCAATCAGACGCAGATTTGTTGTTCTTTGTGAGGCACTATCCTTTAGAGACTTGATTTTATTTTCACTCCTGTCACAGTGAAACAGTGTTCACAGTGTCCCCTATTCAGATGGATCTGGTTTAAACTGGGATTAAATGTAATTAATGCACTGCCTGCAGCACAGTGTCCCCTATTCGAAAGGATCTGGTTTAAACTGAGATTAAATGTAATTAATGCGCTGCCTGCAGCACAGTGTCCCCTATTCAGATGGATCTGGTTTAAACTGGGATTAAATGTAATTAATGCACTGCCTGCAGCACAGTGTCCCCTATTCAGGTGGATCTGGTTTAAACTGGGATTAAATGTAATTAATGCGCTGCCTGCAGCACAGTGTCCCCTATTTGAAAGGATCTGGTTTAAACTGGGATTAAATGTAATTAATGTGCTGCCTGCAGCACAGTGTCCCCTATTCAGATGGATCTGGTTTAAACTGGGATTAAATGTAATTAATGCACTGCCTGCAGCACAGTGTCCCCTATTCAGATGGATCTGGTTTAAACTGGGATTAAATGTAATTAATGCGCTGCCTGCAGCACAGTGTCCCCTATTCGAAAGGATCTGGTTTAAACTGGGATTAAATGTAATTAATGCGCTGCCTGCAGCATAGTGTCCCCTATTCGAAAGGATCTGGTTTAAACTGGGATTAAATGTAATTAATGCACTGCCTGCAGCACAGTGTCCCCTGTTCAGGTGGATCTGGTTTAAACTGGGATTAAATGTAATTAATGCACTGCCTGCAGCACAGTGTCCCCTATTTGAAAGGATCTGGTTTAAACTGGGATTAAATGTAATTAATGCACTGCCTGCAGCACAGTGTCCCCTATTTGAAAGGATCTGGTTTAAACTGGGATTAAATGTAATTAATGCACTGCCTGCAGCACAGTGTCCCCTATTCGAAAGGATCTGGTTTAAACTGGGATTAAATGTAATTAATGCGCTGCCTGCAGCACAGTGTCCCCTATTCAGATGGATCTGGTTTAAACTGGGATTAAATGTAATTAATGCGCTGCCTGCAGCACAGTGTCCCCTATTCGAAAGGATCTGGTTTAAACTGGGATTAAATGTAATTAATGCACTGCCTGCAGCACAGTGTCCCCTATTCAGGTGGATCTGGTTTAAACTGGGATTAAATGTAATTAATGCACTGCCTGCAGCACAGTGTCCCCTATTTGAAAGGATCTGGTTTAAACTGGGGTTAAATGTAATTAATGCGCTGCCTGCAGCACAGTGTCCCCTATTCCGATGGATCTGGTTTAAACTGGGATTAAATGTAATTAATGCACTGCCTGCAGCACAGTGTCCCCTATTCGAAAGGATCTGGTTTAAACTGGGATTAAATGTAATTAATGCACTGCCTGCAGCACAGTGTCCCCTATTCAGATGGATCTGGTTTAAACTGGGATTAAATGTAATTAATACACTGCCTGCAGCACAGTGTCCCCTATTCAGATGGATCTGGTTTAAACTGGGATTAAATGTAATTAATGCGCTGCCTGCAGCACAGTGTCCCCTATTCGAAAGGATCTGGTTTAAACTGGGATTAAATGTAATTAATGCGCTGCCTGCAGCACAGTGTCCCCTATTCGAAAGGATCTGGTTTAAACTGGGATTAAATGTAATTAATGCACTGCCTGCAGCACAGTGTCCCCTATTCAGGTGGATCTGGTTTAAACTGGGATTAAATGTAATTAATGCACTGCCTGCAGCACAGTGTCCCCTATTCGAAAGGATCTGGTTTAAACTGGGATTAAATGTAATTAATGCACTGCCTGCAGCACAGTGTCCCCTATTCGAAAGGATCTGGTTTAAACTGGGATTAAATGTAATTAATGCACTGCCTGCAGCACAGTGTCCCCTATTCAGGTGGATCTGGTTTAAACTGGGATTAAATGTAATTAATGCACTGCCTGCAGCACAGTGTCCCCTATTCGAAAGGATCTGGTTTAAACTGGGATTAAATGTAATTAATGCGCTGCCTGCAGCACAGTGTCCCCTATTCAAATGGATCTGGTTTAAACTGGGATTAAATGTAATTAATGCACTGCCTGCAGCACAGTGTCCCCTATTCAGATGGATCTGGTTTAAACTGGGATTAAATGTAATTAATGCGCTGCCTGCAGCACAGTGTCCCCTATTCGAAAGGATCTGGTTTAAACTGGGATTAGATGTAATTAATGCGCTGCCTGCAGCACAGTGTCCCCTATTCGAAAGGATCTGGTTTAAACTGGCATTAAATGTAATTAATGCACTGCCTGCAGCACAGTGTCCCCTATTCGAAAGGATCTGGTTTAAACTGGGATTAAATGTAATTAATGCACTGCCTGCAGCACAGTGTCCCCTATTCGAAAGGATCTGGTTTAAACTGGGATTAAATGTAATTAATGCGCTGCCTGCAGCACAGTGTCCCCTATTCAGATGGATCTGGTTTAAAATGGGATTAAATGTAATTAATGCACTGCCTGCAGCACAGTGTCCCCTATTCGAAAGGATCTGGTTTAAACTGGGATTAAATGTAATTAATGCACTGCCTGCAGCACAGTGTCCCCTATTCAGATGGATCTGGTTTAAACTGGGATTAAATGTAATTAATACACTGCCTGCAGCACAGTGTCCCCTATTCAGATGGATCTGGTTTAAACTGGGATTAAATGTAATTAATGCACTGCCTGCAGCACAGTGTCCCCTATTCAGAAGGATCTGGTTTAAACTGGGAGTAATGTAATTAATGCACTGCCTGCAGCACAGTGTCCCCTATTCAGATGGATCTGGTTTAAACTGGGATTAAATGTAATTAATGCGCTGCCTGCAGCACAGTGTCCCCTATTCGAAAGGATCTGGTTTAAACTGGGATTAAATGTAATTAATGCGCTGCCTGCAGCACAGTGTCCCCTATTCGAAAGGATCTGGTTTAAACTGGGATTAAATGTAATTAATGCACTGCCTGCAGCACAGTGTCCCCTATTCAGGTGGATCTGGTTTAAACTGGGATTAAATGTAATTAATGCACTGCCTGCAGCACAGTGTCCCCTATTCGAAAGGATCTGGTTTAAACTGGGATTAAATGTAATTAATGCACTGCCTGCAGCACAGTGTCCCCTATTCGAAAGGATCTGGTTTAAACTGGGATTAAATGTAATTAATGCACTGCCTGCAGCACAGTGTCCCCTATTCAGGTGGATCTGGTTTAAACTGGGATTAAATGTAATTAATGCACTGCCTGCAGCACAGTGTCCCCTATTCGAAAGGATCTGGTTTAAACTGGGATTAAATGTAATTAATGCGCTGCCTGCAGCACAGTGTCCCCTATTCAAATGGATCTGGTTTAAACTGGGATTAAATGTAATTAATGCACTGCCTGCAGCACAGTGTCCCCTATTCAGATGGATCTGGTTTAAACTGGGATTAAATGTAATTAATGCGCTGCCTGCAGCACAGTGTCCCCTATTCGAAAGGATCTGGTTTAAACTGGGATTAGATGTAATTAATGCGCTGCCTGCAGCACAGTGTCCCCTATTCGAAAGGATCTGGTTTAAACTGGCATTAAATGTAATTAATGCACTGCCTGCAGCACAGTGTCCCCTATTCGAAAGGATCTGGTTTAAACTGGGATTAAATGTAATTAATGCACTGCCTGCAGCACAGTGTCCCCTATTCGAAAGGATCTGGTTTAAACTGGGATTAAATGTAATTAATGCGCTGCCTGCAGCACAGTGTCCCCTATTCAGATGGATCTGGTTTAAAATGGGATTAAATGTAATTAATGCACTGCCTGCAGCACAGTGTCCCCTATTCGAAAGGATCTGGTTTAAACTGGGATTAAATGTAATTAATGCACTGCCTGCAGCACAGTGTCCCCTATTCAGATGGATCTGGTTTAAACTGGGATTAAATGTAATTAATACACTGCCTGCAGCACAGTGTCCCCTATTCAGATGGATCTGGTTTAAACTGGGATTAAATGTAATTAATGCACTGCCTGCAGCACAGTGTCCCCTATTCAGAAGGATCTGGTTTAAACTGGGAGTAATGTAATTAATGCACTGCCTGCAGCACAGTGTCCCCTATTCAGATGGATCTGGTTTAAACTGGGATTAAATGTAATTAATGCGCTGCCTGCAGCACAGTGTCCCCTATTCGAAAGGATCTGGTTTAAACTGGGATTAAATGTAATTAATGCGCTACCTGCAGCACAGTGTCCCCTATTCAGATGGATCTGGTTTAAACTGGGATTAAATGTAATTAATGCGCTGCCTGCAGCACAGTGTCCCCTATTCGAAAGGATCTGGTTTAAACTGGGATTAAATGTAATTAATGCGCTGCCTGCAGCACAGTGTCCCCTATTCAGATGGATCTGGTTTAAACTGGGATTAAATGTAATTAATGCGCTGCCTGCAGCACAGTGTCCCCTATTCGAAAGGATCTGGTTTAAACTGGGATTAAATGTAATTAATGCAATGCCTGCAGCACAGTGTCCCCTATTCAGGTGGATCTGGTTTAAACTGGGATTAAATATAATTAATGCACTGCCTGCAGCACAGTGTCCCCTATTCAGATGGATCTGGTTTAAACTGGGATTAAATGTAATTAATGCGCTGCCTGCAGCACAGTGTCCCCTATTTGAAAGGATCTGGTTTAAACTGGGATTAAATGTAATTAATGTGCTGCCTGCAGCACAGTGTCCCCTATTCGAAAGGATCTGGTTTAAACTGGGATTAAATGTAATTAATGCACTGCCTGCAGCACAGTGTCCCCTATTCAGGTGGATCTGGTTTAAACTGGGATTAAATGTAATTAATGCACTGCCTGCAGCACAGTGTCCCCTATTCGAAAGGATCTGGTTTAAACTGGGATTAAATGTAATTAATGCACTGCCTGCAGCACAGTGTCCCCTATTCGAAAGGATCTGGTTTAAACTGGGATTAAATGTAATTAATGCGCTGCCTGCAGCACAGTGTCCCCTATTCAGATGGATCTGGTTTAAAATGGGATTAAATGTAATTAATGCGCTGCCTGCAGCACAGTGTCCCCTATTCAGATGGATCTGGTTTAAACTGGGATTAAATGTAATTAATGCACTGCCTGCAGCACAGTGTCCCCTATTCAGATGGATCTGGTTTAAACTGGGATTAAATGTAATTAATGCACTGCCTGCAGCACAGTGTCCCCTATTCAGGTGGATCTGGTTTAAACTGGGATTAAATGTAATTAATGCATTGCCTGCAGCACAGTGTCCCCTATTCGAAAGGATCTGGTTTAAACTGGGATTAAATGTAATTAATGCGCTGCCTGCAGCACAGTGTCCCCTATTCAAGTGGATCTGGTTTAAACTGGGATTAAATGTAATTAATGCGCTGCCTGCAGCACAGTGTCCCCTATTCAGATGGATCTGGTTTAAACTGGGATTAAATGTAATTAATGCGCTGCCTGCAGCACAGTGTCCCCTATTCAGATGGATCTGGTTTAAAATGGGATTAAATGTAATTAATGCGCTGCCTGCAGCACAGTGTCCCCTATTCAGATGGATCTGGTTTAAACTGGGATTAAATGTAATTAATGCACTGCCTGCAGCACAGTGTCCCCTATTCAGATGGATCTGGTTTAAACTGGGATTAAATGTAATTAATGCACTGCCTGCAGCACAGTGTCCCCTATTCAGGTGGATCTGGTTTAAACTGGGATTAAATGTAATTAATGCATTGCCTGCAGCACAGTGTCCCCTATTCGAAAGGATCTGGTTTAAACTGGGATTAAATGTAATTAATGCGCTGCCTGCAGCACAGTGTCCCCTATTCAAGTGGATCTGGTTTAAACTGGGATTAAATGTAATTAATGCGCTGCCTGCAGCACAGTGTCCCCTATTCAGATGGATCTGGTTTAAACTGGGATTAAATGTAATTAATGCGCTGCCTGCAGCACAGTGTCCCCTATTCAGATGGATCTGGTTTAAACTGGGATTAAATGTAATTAATGCACTGCCTGCAGCACAGTGTCCCCTATTCGAAAGGATCTGGTTTAAACTGGGATTAAATGTAATTAATGCACTGCCTGCAGCACAGTGTCCCCTATTCGAAAGGATCTGGTTTAAACTGGGATTAAATGTAATTAATGCGCTGCCTGCAGCACAGTGTCCCCTATTCGAAAGGATCTGGTTTAAACTGGGATTAAATGTAATTAATGCACTGCCTGCAGTACAGTGTCCCCTATTCAGGTGGATCTGGTTTAAACTGTGATTAAATGTAATTAATGCACTGCCTGCAGCACAGTGTCCCCTATTCAGAAGGATCTGGTTTAAACTGGGAGTAATGTAATTAATGCACTGCCTGCAGCACAGTGTCCCCTATTCAGATGGATCTGGTTTAAACTGGGATTAAATGTAATTAATGCGCTGCCTCCAGCACAGTGTCCCCTATTCGAAAGGATCTGGTTTAAACTGGGATTAAATGTAATTAATGCGCTACCTGCAGCACAGTGTCCCCTATTCAGATGGATCTGGTTTAAACTGGGATTAAATGTAATTAATGCGCTGCCTGCAGCACAGTGTCCCCTATTCAAAAGGATCTGGTTTAAACTGGGATTAAATGTAATTAATGCGCTGCCTGCAGCACAGTGTCCCCTATTCAGATGGATCTGGTTTAAACTGGGATTAAATGTAATTAATGCGCTGCCTGCAGCACAGTGTCCCCTATTCGAAAGGATCTGGTTTAAACTGGGATTAAATGTAATTAATGCACTGCCTGCAGCACAGTGTCCCCTATTCAGGTGGATCTGGTTTAAACTGGGATTAAATGTAATTAATGCACTGCCTGCAGCACAGTGTCCCCTATTCAGATGGATCTGGTTTAAACTGGGATTAAATGTAATTAATGCGCTGCCTGCAGCACAGTGTCCCCTATTCGAAAGGATCTGGTTTAAACTGGGATTAAATGTAATTAATGCGCTGCCTGCAGCACAGTGTCCCCTATTCGAAAGGATCTGGTTTAAACTGGGATTAAATGTAATTAATGCACTGCCTGCAGCACAGTGTCCCCTATTCAGGTGGATCTGGTTTAAACTGGGATTAAATGTAATTAATGCACTGCCTGCAGCACAGTGTCCCCTATTTGAAAGGATCTGGTTTAAACTGGGATTAAATGTAATTAATGCACTGCCTGCAGCACAGTGTCCCCTATTCGAAAGGATCTGGTTTAAACTGGGATTAAATGTAATTAATGCGCTGCCTGCAGCACAGTGTCCCCTATTCAGATGGATCTGGTTTAAAATGGGATTAAATGTAATTAATGCGCTGCCTGCAGCACAGTGTCCCCTATTCAGATGGATCTGGTTTAAACTGGGATTAAATGTAATTAATGCACTGCCTGCAGCACAGTGTCCCCTATTCAGATGGATCTGGTTTAAACTGGGATTAAATGTAATTAATGCACTGCCTGCAGCACAGTGTCCCCTATTCAGGTGGATCTGGTTTAAACTGGGATTAAATGTAATTAATGCATTGCCTGCAGCACAGTGTCCCCTATTCGAAAGGATCTGGTTTAAACTGGGATTAAATGTAATTAATACGCGTCCTGCAGCACAGTGTCCCCTATTCAAGTGGATCTGGTTTAAACTGGGATTAAATGTAATTAATGCGCTGCCTGCAGCACAGTGTCCCCTATTCAGATGGATCTGGTTTAAACTGGGATTAAATGTAATTAATGCGCTGCCTGCAGCACAGTGTCCCCTATTCGAAAGGATCTGGTTTAAACTGGGATTAAATGTAATTAATGCGCTGCCTGCAGCACAGTGTCCCCTATTCGAAAAGATCTGGTTTAAACTGGGATTAAATGTAATTAATGCACTGCCTGCAGCACAGTGTCCCCTATTCAGGTGGATCTGGTTTAAACTGGGATTAAATGTAATTAATGCACTGCCTGCAGCACAGTGTCCCCTATTTGAAAGGATCTGGTTTAAACTGGGATTAAATGTAATTAATGCACTGCCTGCAGCACAGTGTCCCCTATTCGAAAGGATCTGGTTTAAACTGGGATTAAATGTAATTAATGCACTGCCTGCAGCACAGTGTCCCCTATTCGAAAGGATCTGGTTTAAACTGGGATTAAATGTAATTAATGCGCTGCCTGCAGCACAGTGTCCCCTATTCAGATGGATCTGGTTTAAAATGGGATTAAATGTAATTAATGCGCTGCCTGCAGCACAGTGTCCCCTGTTCAGATGGATCTGGTTTAAACTGGGATTAAATGTAATTAATGCACTGCCTGCAGCACAGTGTCCCCTATTCAGATGGATCTGGTTTAAACTGGGATTAAATGTAATTAATGCGCTGCCTGCAGCACAGTGTCCCCTATTCAAAAGGATCTGGTTTAAACTGGGATTAAATGTAATTAATGCGCTGCCTGCAGCACAGTGTCCCCTATTCAGATGGATCTGGTTTAAACTGGGATTAAATGTAATTAATGCGCTGCCTGCAGCACAGTGTCCCCTATTCGAAAGGATCTGGTTTAAACTGGGATTAAATGTAATTAATGCACTGCCTGCAGCACAGTGTCCCCTATTCAGGTGGATCTGGTTTAAACTGGGATTAAATGTAATTAATGCACTGCCTGCAGCACAGTGTCCCCTATTCAGATGGATCTGGTTTAAACTGGGATTAAATGTAATTAATGCGCTGCCTGCAGCACAGTGTCCCCTATTCGAAAGGATCTGGTTTAAACTGGGATTAAATGTAATTAATGCGCTGCCTGCAGCACAGTGTCCCCTATTCGAAAGGATCTGGTTTAAACTGGGATTAAATGTAATTAATGCACTGCCTGCAGCACAGTGTCCCCTATTCAGGTGGATCTGGTTTAAACTGGGATTAAATGTAATTAATGCACTGCCTGCAGCACAGTGTCCCCTATTTGAAAGGATCTGGTTTAAACTGGGATTAAATGTAATTAATGCACTGCCTGCAGCACAGTGTCCCCTATTCGAAAGGATCTGGTTTAAACTGGGATTAAATGTAATTAATGCGCTGCCTGCAGCACAGTGTCCCCTATTCAGATGGATCTGGTTTAAAATGGGATTAAATGTAATTAATGCGCTGCCTGCAGCACAGTGTCCCCTATTCAGATGGATCTGGTTTAAACTGGGATTAAATGTAATTAATGCACTGCCTGCAGCACAGTGTCCCCTATTCAGATGGATCTGGTTTAAACTGGGATTAAATGTAATTAATGCACTGCCTGCAGCACAGTGTCCCCTATTCAGGTGGATCTGGTTTAAACTGGGATTAAATGTAATTAATGCATTGCCTGCAGCACAGTGTCCCCTATTCGAAAGGATCTGGTTTAAACTGGGATTAAATGTAATTAATACGCTGCCTGCAGCACAGTGTCCCCTATTCAAGTGGATCTGGTTTAAACTGGGATTAAATGTAATTAATGCGCTGCCTGCAGCACAGTGTCCCCTATTCAGATGGATCTGGTTTAAACTGGGATTAAATGTAATTAATGCGCTGCCTGCAGCACAGTGTCCCCTATTCGAAAGGATCTGGTTTAAACTGGGATTAAATGTAATTAATGCGCTGCCTGCAGCACAGTGTCCCCTATTCGAAAAGGATCTGGTTTAAACTGGGATTAAATGTAATTAATGCACTGCCTGCAGCACAGTGTCCCCTATTCAGGTGGATCTGGTTTAAACTGGGATTAAATGTAATTAATGCACTGCCTGCAGCACAGTGTCCCCTATTTGAAAGGATCTGGTTTAAACTGGGATTAAATGTAATTAATGCACTGCCTGCAGCACAGTGTCCCCTATTCGAAAGGATCTGGTTTAAACTGGGATTAAATGTAATTAATGCACTGCCTGCAGCACAGTGTCCCCTATTCGAAAGGATCTGGTTTAAACTGGGATTAAATGTAATTAATGCACTGCCTGCAGCACAGTGTCCCCTATTCAGATGGATCTGGTTTAAAATGGGATTAAATGTAATTAATGCGCTGCCTGCAGCACAGTGTCCCCTATTCAGATGGATCTGGTTTAAACTGGGATTAAATGTAATTAATGCACTGCCTGCAGCACAGTGTCCCCTATTCAGATGGATCTGGTTTAAACTGGGATTAAATGTAATTAATGCACTGCCTGCAGCACAGTGTCCCCTATTATGGTGGATCTGGTTTAAACTGGGATTAAATGTAATTAATGCGCTGCCTGCAGCACAGTGTCCCCTATTCAAGTGGATCTGGTTTAAACTGGGATTAAATGTAATTAATGCGCTGCCTGCAGCACAGTGTCCCCTATTCAGATGGATCTGGTTTAAACTGGGATTAAATGTAATTAATGCGCTGCCTGCAGCACAGTGTCCCCTATTCAGATGGATCTGGTTTAAACTGGGATTAAATGTAATTAATGCACTGCCTGCAGCACAGTGTCCCCTATTCGAAAGGATCTGGTTTAAACTGGGATTAAATGTAATTAATGCACTGCCTGCAGCACAGTGTCCCCTATTCGAAAGGATCTGGTTTAAACTGGGATTAAATGTAATTAATGCGCTGCCTGCAGCACAGTGTCCCCTATTCGAAAGGATCTGGTTTAAAATGGGATTAAATGTAATTAATGCACTGCCTGCAGTACAGTGTCCCCTATTCAGGTGGATCTGGTTTAAACTGTGATTAAATGTAATTAATGCACTGCCTGCAGCACAGTGTCCCCTATTCAGAAGGATCTGGTTTAAACTGGGAGTAATGTAATTAATGCACTGCCTGCAGCACAGTGTCCCCTATTCAGATGGATCTGGTTTAAACTGGGATTAAATGTAATTAATGCGCTGCCTGCAGCACAGTGTCCCCTATTCGAAAGGATCTGGTTTAAACTGGGATTAAATGTAATTAATGCGCTACCTGCAGCACAGTGTCCCCTATTCAGATGGATCTGGTTTAAACTGGGATTAAATGTAATTAATGCGCTGCCTGCAGCACAGTGTCCCCTATTCGAAAGGATCTGGTTTAAACTGGGATTAAATGTAATTAATGCGCTGCCTGCAGCACAGTGTCCCCTATTCAGATGGATCTGGTTTAAACTGGGATTAAATGTAATTAATGCGCTGCCTGCAGCACAGTGTCCCCTATTCGAAAGGATCTGGTTTAAACTGGGATTAAATGTAATTAATGCACTGCCTGCAGCACAGTGTCCCCTATTCAGGTGGATCTGGTTTAAACTGGGATTAAATGTAATTAATGCACTGCCTGCAGCACAGTGTCCCCTATTCAGATGGATCTGGTTTAAACTGGGATTAAATGTAATTAATGCGCTGCCTGCAGCACAGTGTCCCCTATTCGAAAGGATCTGGTTTAAACTGGGATTAAATGTAATTAATGCGCTGCCTGCAGCACAGTGTCCCCTATTCGAAAGGATCTGGTTTAAACTGGGATTAAATGTAATTAATGCACTGCCTGCAGCACAGTGTCCCCTATTCAGGTGGATCTGGTTTAAACTGGGATTAAATGTAATTAATGCACTGCCTGCAGCACAGTGTCCCCTATTTGAAAGGATCTGGTTTAAACTGGGATTAAATGTAATTAATGCACTGCCTGCAGCACAGTGTCCCCTATTCGAAAGGATCTGGTTTAAACTGGGATTAAATGTAATTAATGCGCTGCCTGCAGCACAGTGTCCCCTATTCAGATGGATCTGGTTTAAACTGGGATTAAATGTAATTAATGCGCTGCCTGCAGCACAGTGTCCCCTATTCAGATGGATCTGGTTTAAACTGGGATTAAATGTAATTAATGCACTGCCTGCAGCACAGTGTCCCCTATTCAGATGGATCTGGTTTAAACTGGGATTAAATGTAATTAATGCACTGCCTGCAGCACAGTGTCCCCTATTCAGGTGGATCTGGTTTAAACTGGGATTAAATGTAATTAATGCACTGCCTGCAGCACAGTGTCCCCTATTCGAAAGGATCTGGTTTAAACTGGGATTAAATGTAATTAATGCGCTGCCTGCAGCACAGTGTCCCCTATTCAAGTGGATCTGGTTTAAACTGGGATTAAATGTAATTAATGCGCTGCCTGCAGCACAGTGTCCCCTATTCAGATGGATCTGGTTTAAACTGGGATTAAATGTAATTAATGCGCTGCCTGCAGCACAGTGTCCCCTATTCGAAAGGATCTGGTTTAAACTGGGATTAAATGTAATTAATGCGCTGCCTGCAGCACAGTGTCCCCTATTCGAAAGGATCTGGTTTAAACTGGGATTAAATGTAATTAATGCACTGCCTGCAGCACAGTGTCCCCTATTCAGGTGGATCTGGTTTAAACTGGGATTAAATGTAATTAATGCACTGCCTGCAGCACAGTGTCCCCTATTTGAAAGGATCTGGTTTAAACTGGGATTAAATGTAATTAATGCACTGCCTGCAGCACAGTGTCCCCTATTCGAAAGGATCTGGTTTAAACTGGGATTAAATGTAATTAATGCACTGCCTGCAGCACAGTGTCCCCTATTCGAAAGGATCTGGTTTAAACTGGGATTAAATGTAATTAATGCGCTGCCTGCAGCACAGTGTCCCCTATTCAGATGGATCTGGTTTAAAATGGGATTAAATGTAATTAATGCGCTGCCTGCAGCACAGTGTCCCCTATTCAGATGGATCTGGTTTAAACTGGGATTAAATGTAATTAATGCACTGCCTGCAGCACAGTGTCCCCTATTCAGATGGATCTGGTTTAAACTGGGATTAAATGTAATTAATGCACTGCCTGCAGCACAGTGTCCCCTATTCAGGTGGATCTGGTTTAAACTGGGATTAAATGTAATTAATGCATTGCCTGCAGCACAGTGTCCCCTATTCGAAAGGATCTGGTTTAAACTGGGATTAAATGTAATTAATGCGCTGCCTGCAGCACAGTGTCCCCTATTCAAGTGGATCTGGTTTAAACTGGGATTAAATGTAATTAATGCGCTGCCTGCAGCACAGTGTCCCCTATTCAGATGGATCTGGTTTAAACTGGGATTAAATGTAATTAATGCGCTGCCTGCAGCACAGTGTCCCCTATTCAGATGGATCTGGTTTAAACTGGGATTAAATGTAATTAATGCACTGCCTGCAGCACAGTGTCCCCTATTCGAAAGGATCTGGTTTAAACTGGGATTAAATGTAATTAATGCACTGCCTGCAGCACAGTGTCCCCTATTCGAAAGGATCTGGTTTAAACTGGGATTAAATGTAATTAATGCGCGCCTGCAGCACAGTGTCCCCTATTCGAAAGGATCTGGTTTAAACTGGGATTAAATGTAATTAATGCACTGCCTGCAGTACAGTGTCCCCTATTCAGGTGGATCTGGTTTAAACTGTGATTAAATGTAATTAATGCACTGCCTGCAGCACAGTGTCCCCTATTCAGAAGGATCTGGTTTAAACTGGGAGTAATGTAATTAATGCACTGCCTGCAGCACAGTGTCCCCTATTCAGATGGATCTGGTTTAAACTGGGATTAAATGTAATTAATGCGCTGCCTGCAGCACAGTGTCCCCTATTCGAAAGGATCTGGTTTAAACTGGGATTAAATGTAATTAATGCGCTACCTGCAGCACAGTGTCCCCTATTCAGATGGATCTGGTTTAAACTGGGATTAAATGTAATTAATGCGCTGCCTGCAGCACAGTGTCCCCTATTCGAAAGGATCTGGTTTAAACTGGGATTAAATGTAATTAATGCGCTGCCTGCAGCACAGTGTCCCCTATTCAGTTGGATCTGGTTTAAACTGGGATTAGATGTAATTAATGCGCTGCCTGCAGCACAGTGTCCCCTATTCGAAAGGATCTGGTTTAAACTGGGATTAAATGTAATTAATGCACTGCCTGCAGCACAGTGTCCCCTATTCAGGTGGATCTGGTTTAAACTGGGATTAAATGTAATTAATGCACTGCCTGCAGCACAGTGTCCCCTATTCAGATGGATCTGGTTTAAACTGGGATTAAATGTAATTAATGCGCTGCCTGCAGCACAGTGTCCCCTATTCGAAAGGATCTGGTTTAAACTGGGATTAAATGTAATTAATGCGCTGCCTGCAGCACAGTGTCCCCTATTCGAAAGGATCTGGTTTAAACTGGGATTAAATGTAATTAATGCACTGCCTGCAGCACAGTGTCCCCTATTCAGGTGGATCTGGTTTAAACTGGGATTAAATGTAATTAATGCACTGCCTGCAGCACAGTGTCCCCTATTTGAAAGGATCTGGTTTAAACTGGGATTAAATGTAATTAATGCACTGCCTGCAGCACAGTGTCCCCTATTCGAAAGGATCTGGTTTAAACTGGGATTAAATGTAATTAATGCGCTGCCTGCAGCACAGTGTCCCCTATTCAGATGGATCTGGTTTAAAATGGGATTAAATGTAATTAATGCGCTGCCTGCAGCACAGTGTCCCCTATTCAGATGGATCTGGTTTAAACTGGGATTAAATGTAATTAATGCACTGCCTGCAGCACAGTGTCCCCTATTCAGGTGGATCTGGTTTAAACTGGGATTAAATGTAATTAATGCATTGCCTGCAGCACAGTGTCCCCTATTCGAAAGGATCTGGTTTAAACTGGGATTAAATGTAATTAATGCGCTGCCTGCAGCACAGTGTCCCCTATTCAAGTGGATCTGGTTTAAACTGGGATTAAATGTAATTAATGCGCTGCCTGCAGCACAGTGTCCCCTATTCAGATGGATCTGGTTTAAACTGGGATTAAATGTAATTAATGCGCTGCCTGCAGCACAGTGTCCCCTATTCAGATGGATCTGGTTTAAACTGGGATTAAATGTAATTAATGCACTGCCTGCAGCACAGTGTCCCCTATTCGAAAGGATCTGGTTTAAACTGGGATTAAATGTAATTAATGCACTGCCTGCAGCACAGTGTCCCCTATTCGAAAGGATCTGGTTTAAACTGGGATTAAATGTAATTAATGCGCTGCCTGCAGCACAGTGTCCCCTATTCGAAAGGATCTGGTTTAAACTGGGATTAAATGTAATTAATGCACTGCCTGCAGTACAGTGTCCCCTATTCAGGTGGATCTGGTTTAAACTGGGATTAAATGTAATTAATGCACTGCCTGCAGCACAGTGTCCCCTATTCAGATGGATCTGGTTTAAACTGGGATTAAATGTAATTAATGCGCTGCCTGCAGCACAGTGTCCCCTATTCGAAAGGATCTGGTTTAAACTGGGATTAAATGTAATTAATGCGCTACCTGCAGCACAGTGTCCCCTATTCAGATGGATCTGGTTTAAACTGGGATTAAATGTAATTAATGCGCTGCCTGCAGCACAGTGTCCCCTATTCAGATGGATCTGGTTTAAACTGGGATTAAATGTAATTAATGCGCTGCCTGCAGCACAGTGTCCCCTATTCGAAAGGATCTGGTTCGGTGTGTAAGTTTGCCAAAACATTGTGGGACTGGATAATTTTCTCTGGTCCCCTCCCTGATCTAACCAGTGATGACATGTTTAGCCGCATGTCGTCGTTCAACCGCTGGTTGTCTAGGTGGTGTCCTGAAAACAACGTGGGCTACATTAATAATTGGCAATCCTTTTGGGGAAAGCCTGGTCTGATTCGGAGAGACGGCATCCATCCCACTTTGGATGGTGCAGCTCTTCTTTCTAGGAATCTGGCCACATTTATTAGTCCTCCAAAACCCTGACCCCCCAGGGTGCAGACTAGGGGTGTAAATCACATCCATCATGGCGATTCGATTCAGTATCGATTTCCTGACCCAACGATTCGATTATTTTTGATACTCAAGAATACACCACGATTTGATTCGATTAATCGATTAAATTTTTTTTTATTATTATTTTTTTTACACCTTACAGGCTAAACAACGTTTCAAGTTTGAAATAAATCAATGAAAGCTGTAATATCGTTATGCATTTTTTTAGAAGCAACAGCAAATAACAGAAGTAGAAAAGTTGCATCAAAAAATACTGCAAAAAATACTGCACATAATCAGTGCAATGAGTTCAATGCAATACCTCGGCTCCAGACGTCCCGCCCCCTTGAGAGACGCTCCACTGCTCCTCTCCCAGATTGTAGCTGACCGCAAACAGTGCCGCAGACAGGTGGACGGCTTGTTTTGTTTTTATGACCGAAATTGCGGAAAACAACTCGTGAAGTTTGACCCGCTACAAGAGCGAGGTGCGCGAGAACGCTGGGACCCTTTTTCCACCTGGATCTCCGCTCTTTTTGGCCCTCATGTCCCTCCGTCATCGGACTAAACTTGCCCCCACTTCCTCGCCGTCTCGGCCGTATCTAGACCCACAGTGTGTAGCACAGACCACGCTTCAATATTGAGCATAATTTAAAAATGTCTGCATCAAGCTCACTGCAACACACTGCTGTAAGAGTATAACCAGGAAGCGAGGTAGGAGGGCAAAATAGGTTTACCGCCACCGCAGCACGGGAGGGAGAATTACGTCCAGGAGCAAATGGATAAAAATATACCGGAGGAAAAAAACACATGAATCAATTATCTTGCGGACGTATCGATGCATCGGATCGTCGGCTTTTGGATCAATGCATCGATACAAAACGATTATTATTTACACCCCTAATGCAGACCACGAAGCAGAGTCCTAGTTTAACAGACCTCTCTGCAGCTTCTCTACTGTTACCCACTCTTTACTCCATCCAGACAGTGTCTTGCCCACGACCAAAATCTAATAAATTAGCAAATTTTCCCAAAGTAGTAAATCATGATAATCTAATTAAAATTAAAATATCTCCAATTGGGGAAAAAGTTAAAATGATTAAATGTGGTCTATTTAACATAAGATCGCTTTCCTCTAAAAGTCTGCTAGTTAATGACTTGATTTGTGATAATCACATTGACTTGTGTTGCCTTACAGAAACCTGGCTGCAGCAAGAGGATAATGTGAGCATAAACGAGGCAACTCCTATCAAAGTAAAAAAAGTAAAAAAAAAAAGAAAAAACACTGTACTTGGTTTTCCAAGTTTGAAGATGTTTTGCTTCCCATCCAGGAAGCTGTCTCAATTCAAAATGTCTGGAGTATGGTTTGAGTTCCAGGCTTATAGAGTGGCACAAACAAAAGCCTTGTTATGGCGTAGAAAACATTAAAAATGAAACCAGAAGAATGGGTCCACCCTTTAGGAGTGGGGAGTCGTTAAGATCTTGTTAGCCTGCAATACCCAATAAAATAGCAATTAACAAGGCCTTGTTTGGTCCACTCTATAAAACCTGGAACTCAATGCTAATTCTGACATTTTTAATTGAAAAAGCTTCCTGGATGGGAAGAGAAACGTCTTCAAACTTGGAAACTAAGTCCAGTGGATTGATTTTAACCCCTTTTTTGGAATTGACTACAACCTGGATGACTGATAATCTTCACCAACAATGTAAAGAAATAACAGGATTTCCTCACAACCCTCTCCTGTATGACCAATTTTTAATATCCTTCAGGATTACTTTAACAGAGTTTTCCTCCCCCAAAAGGATTTTACCTATTAAAGAATATTAAAGAATCTGTTTCACTTTCTCTCTCCTCTGTGTTGCTGAGCAGTGCTGCAGAGTGCAAAAGTTGAATTTATTTCCTTTCAAAGGTTGAAGGTTTTTCAAACTTTAAAAATAGAAAGCTGGCTCCTTGGTTTAATGCAGAGCTGCGAACTCTGAAGCAAAATGCTAGGAAACTGGTGAGAATATGGCGCTCCACAGGCCTACAGGAATCCTTCCTAGTCTGGAAAAATAGTTTACTGCTGTATAAGAGGACCCTTTGTAAAGCAAGAGCAGCATATTTCTCCTCATTAATAGAGGAGAATAAGAATAATCCTAGATTTCTTTTTAATACTGTTGCCAAACTCACCCAGAGCCATAGCTCTGTTGAACCGTCCATTCCACCTGCTCCCCTCCTGCTGAATTAATGAATATATTTATTGGGTAATCTGAAAATAATTTCAGTAGTTCTTCATGTACTGTAAATATAACAAAATAAAATGAACCAGATATTAAACAAACCAAAAACAAGTCTCATCTCATATCCTGTCAACTGAGTTGTAGAATCCTCTCCCTAAGGACAGCGGAGACAGAGGACACTCTGAGTTTACTGGAGAAAACCTGCTGCTGACCAGGTTAGCTCTGGGAGGATGTTACTATGGCAACAGAAACAGAGGATGAGGAAAACTCTCTTTAACAAACGGAAAAGTCAGAGTTTCCCTGTTTTCAGGGTTAGAGAACTTAGCGTTTTCGGTAAACCTGCTTTGTGAAACGGAGCTAAACTAGATCTATCCTCTATTCGCTGGGTCTGCCTCACTAGCTCCCTCTAACGGTTTAAGGCCCCTTTATAGCACTAAGATACAGTAGTGCAGTGCTGTCCCTAGAGAAGCAGCCCAAAAACAATGACATGTCAGACCGCTCTGTGTTGTTTACCCAATAATTCCTTTATTTCCTTAATGTCATCTACTTTCTGCTGTTTGATCTCAGGGAGGAAGGATTAATAAATAAATAGAAAAAGCCATTTCAGAGAAACAGCTAAATGTGAATGCCTTTTTTTGCTAAATGAAAAAAGAAAAATTAGCTAAAGAAACTGAAAAAGGGAAAAAAACAGAAATTAGCTGAAGAACATATGAAAATGTGATAGGAAGTAATCAGAAACTTCAAACTGCAGAAAACAATTGAATCATCAGAAGATTTGTAAGGTAGAATCATTTGGCAAAACAATGGCAGAAACAGACTCATCTTAAAAGCAGAACATTTCGTGAAATTTGTTTAACCAAAAAGCATCTGTTTACCTGGGAGTTGACAGAAGTTCAACTGAAAATATTCTTTAAAAGACAAAGTCCTTGGTAAAAGAAAACAGCGAAATTTTTTTAATTCAAAGGATGTTAAAAATGCTGTGTTGAACTATGATTAATATTTCAAAAACTGTAAAGGATACAAAAACATTTCTAGATCACAAGAATCAGCAGTTGTTGATGAACAACAGTGCCAAATATCTTGTTTCCTGAAAAGAGGCCGTTGCCATGGTGATGATGAAAAAAAGGATAATTTTGGTTAGAAAATTTACTGTTTTTAGAATCCCGAATGACAAAGTGTCACCGTCAAACCATAAATTATATCAAAAGTATAACCGTGAAAATTAGCCGGCTTCGAGGAACGATTATACCAACTTTCACAAAAGGATGTTGCCATGGTAACAATGTAAAAAAGGGGCTCATTTTGAAAGATTTCAATTGAAAATTTGACCGAATTGATGCTCCTGAGCAAAGTAGCTGCACAGCCGAACCTCACATAATATCAAAAACATTCTTTTAATGTGAGCGCTAGTCAGGTCTGATGCCAAGTTTCATGTTTGTAAATGAAACAGTCTAGAAGAGGCAGTGATGTGTTGTTCAGCCACCATCTCCAATTACTATCCTGGCTTAATTGCCTGTATGACGTCCTGCCAAACAAATGCCTGTAACTCTGACACAATAAGCCATATGATGTCATTCTTGCACCGTTTAATTCATGAATATTTGGGAACAAAGCTTCAGGGCTGTTTTTGTAAAGATAAGCTCTCTGTGAAAGGGATTACGGTTAGAGAGGGAAATTGGCAAAATTTCTTTTTTTTTTCAGTGTATGAATCAGCAGGCATTGATTATCAAATTTACCAACTTTTATGTTTCTACCAAAATGTTGCCATGGTAACAATGTGAAAAAGGGTGTCATTTTGAAAGATTTGAGCTGGAAATTTGACCTACTTGATGCCCCCGAACAAACCAGCTGCACGGCCAAACCATACATGATATCAAAAGAATTCCTTCAACGTGAACGCTAGAGGGGTCCGATGATGACATGTTTCATGTTTGTACATCAAACAGTTTGCGTGACGCAATGAGGTGTTTGAAAAGACAGAGAACTCGGTGAAAAAATAGGGAAATTGGCAAAATGGGATTTTCATCTGATTTTTGGAAAGTCATTGGATTTCTATTGGGGGGGTGTGGACTTCTTTGCGGTCTGGGCCAAACTGTAGGAAAACTGTAAACCCCACACCAATGAGGGTTACATTTCCTGAATTCTGACAAAAATTCCTACATTTTGATGTATACTTTATTTAAATTGAGTGAAAAATTAGCGAGTGAGAAGATTTATTAGAACGGCTCAAAAGCTAGAGCACGCACTCTGACATTTGAAGATTTCCACCCATAGACTTGCATTAGAAAATTGAAAACCTGAAAAAATTTGTGTCAAGTTTGAATCCCAATTTTATAAAAACCGCAAAAGATATTAAAAAGCTGAGTTAAATTGGAATAGCTGAATCTTTGATGAACATTTTAGAAGTTGAACGGTGTTTCTAGCTGAAAGTATGCGGAAGTAGTTAAAGGTCAAAGATGGTGAAGTTTTAGCTGAAATCTGAGAATTTTACATGCATTTCAATGGGACAAAAAAAAGGCAGAAAAAACTGAATATTACAAAAACTACCACAAAATATCTTTACCAAAAGACATATAATTCTCCTGAACAAGCTGAACATTTTGATACTGAAACTGATAAAATCAGTTGAAAACTGTGGGACTAGTTAAAGTCAGAAAAATAAAAAGAGCAAATCGCTGCCCAGACTAGTGAGAGATAATGATGGATGCTGAGTGAACTATTCCTGGTTCACGTGGATGACACCTATTCGCTCACCGAATCACTAGTTCCTTCAATAAACCGTCTCTCTGAACAGCTGATTGGCAGCAGTTGGTGCCGCCGCCATTAAAATGAAATAAATCCGGAGCAGTTTGAAGGTTTTACTGGAAACACAGGCATGGATAGAAAATACACATCAGGCTAACATTACTGGGGTTACTGGTGTTTATTAAACATTTATTTCAATAAAACATTTTACATGTGAATTTAACATCCTTGTTCATATTTCAGCTTAAATTTAAAAATAAAAATCAAACGCATCAAAACCAATCTATTATTTTAATGTAACTCATTAGATTTATATACGGATATCATATGATGATTGGAATTCATCATTCATTAAAAACAATATTTAACATAAAAATGCATTTATGACAGAGCAGCAGTGATCCTAACCCAGTGCTGTCGAACCCTGACATGTTGTTAACATCATTAACGAGCTCCAACATTAGAAATGGCCACGCCCCCTAGCATAGTGATGTCATCATCCAAAGTTGTAAAAACATCTTTAAGGATGAAGAGGCTCCTTCCTCTTTACTAACAGCCTCTTATCCAATGGGGATGGGGGGGGGGGGGGCGTTGAGCTGCTCTTCATAAATGTTGGCGTCTGTAATTCTGCTCATCTGATCTTCTCTGATGCCAGAAATGAATCTATCTCTACTGTTGAGGTGAAAATATTCCCTGCAGACAAAGAAAAAATGTATTTCTTAATTAATTCTAACATCTGTGTTTCTTTGCAGTCTGTTTTCCTTCTCCTCCTGTTTATCACCTCACTGCTCGGCTTTTGATGCTGACGGTTCTGCCGCACTTCTTGCCTCATAGGCTCATCTAGGCTGCTGTTAAGTTTAATAAAACCAGAAGATAAATTGTTTAATCGATTAATAATCTGATAGCCAAGTGAAATGAAAACTTTTCTACTTCAGAGGTTCTCTATGGAGCATATTGACAGACCAAAACATTTTTATCTTAAATACAAAATGGTTAAATATTTTTTTACAGCCTTGATATAATTCCTGCTCTAAAGCTAAAGGCGGGTTTCTATATTCCAGTTAATGATTAATCGATTAGTTGAAAAATATTTCAATAATCGATTAATCATGATTAATCTAATTGTTTCAGCCCTACATTTAATGAGTTAAAACAGGATTGTCTCTCTGTCTGTTTGTATGTATATAATAAAATGCAATTTAAGGCGGTAATGTCCAGCTGTCTGGGCACTTTTTCAACTGAAACTTTCATCAAAATCCTAGATTTGATAAACCAGAAGCATCATAGATTCAGAGATGGAGCAAAGCAAAATGAGAGAATGAGAAAAAAAATGACTGTAACCAGTTTTAGAAAATCTGAATTAAAGAAATGAACTACAATCACCAACAAGGACCCCCCCAGGATATAGAACATGTAGTTGGTTTCTCACTGTGATGGGCCTGCAGGATTATGCAGAAGTCCGTCTCATTCATGGTCCTCTTGGATAGGACACTTCACATGACCTAGTGATGGCGATCGGGGGGGTGGTGGTGGCACAGCAGCCTCACCACCATCAGTGTCTGAATGACTGAGGGGAAATAGTGTAAAGTGCTGTGAAGTCCACTAACTTGAACAGGTGCTATAAGGATATTTACTCTCTGCCTGAGTAGGATAAAATCACAGGAGGTGGATTAGCAGTGCTGAATAATCCAGGACAAACTAAAGGGAGACATCGTCTCTGATCCAGGGTTTCAGCTGTCCATTTATGTCAAATTATTTATGCGAGTTGATTCAGGATTATTTTGACAAAAGTAGTGTTTGCGCAATCATTCGTGGCTGACAATGCCTGTGATGTCATCAGCTGTTTTTCTTACTGTAGGTACTTCAACCTAAGGTATTTGGAGAAATTTCAGGAGATTTTAACTTATTTCCTGTTAAATGCTGTCCATTTTGACAGTTTATCAGCCACCATGACAGAGAATGTCAGATGTCAGTTTCAAGACCTCGTCTTGGCAGATTGACTACCTGTCATTAAAGACTTGTAGCCCAAATCTCAAGGATGTTGCTTCTTACCTGTGTGAATTTTCATGTGAACATTCAAGTTGGACTGCCTTGAGAATTTTTTTCCACAGGTCCAACATGAAAAAGGCTTCTCGCCTGTGTGAGTCCTTGCATGAAGAGTCAAATGGCGACTGTATCTAAATGTATTACCACATAATTGACAAGAATACGGCTTCTCGCCTGTGTGAGTTCTCATGTGCTCAATCAAAGTACTTTGCCTAGTGAAACATTTTCTACATCTCAAACATGTGAAAGGCTTCTCACCTGTATGAGTTCTCATGTGCACAGTTAGGTTAGATTGCTGGCTGAAATCTTTTCCACACATCAAACATGAGAAAGGCTTCTCCCCTGTGTGAGTTATTAGATGATGACGTAGCTGGTAGGAGTGTCTGAAAGATTTACCGCATACTTCACAAGTGAATGGTTTCTCTCCTGTGTGAATTCTCATGTGTCTAGTTCTGGTACCATAGATGGCAAAAGATTTACCACACAATTTACAAGGATAAGGTTTCTCCCCTGTGTGAGTTCTCATGTGGACAGTCAAGCACTTTTGCTTGTTGAAAGATTTACCACAAACTTCACAGGAAAACAGATCCACTTCATACATGGATGTCTGTGGATTGGTCCCGCTGTTCTGATGTCTCATCTCTGGCTGAAGCTCTTCATCTGTACCTGACGTCAAATCGTCATGGCTGCTTTTCTGCTGATGTCGGTTCTCAGCTTCAGGCCAGTTTGGACAGGGTGGTTGGTTCTTAAATGTTCCTAGTTCTTTGTTTTCTGTTTGTTCACAGTTAGGATGAACCATGAAGGTTTCCTCCTCCTGCTTCACAGCAAGCTGCTCTTCATCTTCTGTTTCCCCTTTAAACTGTACAGGTTCTGGTTCCTCCTGTTCCCCTTTAACCTGTACGGGTTCTGGTTCCTCCTGTTCCCCTTTAACCTGTACGGGTTCTGGTTCCTCCTGTTCCCCTTTAACCGGTATGAGTTCTGGTTCCTCCTGTTCCCCTTTAACCTGTACGGGTTCTGGTTCCTCCTGTTCCCCTTTAACCGGTATGAGTTCTGGTTCCTCCTGTTCCCCTTTAACCTGTACGGGTTCTGGTTCCTCCTGTTCCCCTTTAACCGGTATGAGTTCTGGTTCCTCCTGTTCCCCTTTAACCGGTATGAGTTCTGGTTCCTCCTTGGTCTCTCCTGTCTGTTGCAGGTCCTTTACATTGTAAAGCATTTCTGCATAATCAGGAGTCACCATCAAAGGATTCTCCTCCTCCTTCACTAGAACCCGCCTCCCCTCCTGACAGATGCTTACATCAACCTTTTCCCGTTTAATTGGTTGAGGTTCTGCTTCCTCTTTTGTCCGAGTCGTCTGCTGTGGTTCTGGTGTCTCCTGGTTTAGTTCCACAGTATTTTCCATCTTGAGATGAAGCCTGGAGGTCCTTTGTTCAGTGACCAGAACTCAACCAGCCGGAGGGCGACCTTAAGGAATAGAGAACAGTGGAACAGGAGTTATAAGATTTCTCTAAAACACTTTCAGAAAGTTCTGTAAAATAATAGATATTATGTTCCTTACAGTTTTTAGAAGGTAGACAAATAGCGTGTAGAATGCTAATGATGGGGTTCTTATGCACCTTTCTAGGTAAAGGAGATACAACAGGCAGTAGGTGTAACTGAGGATGGGCCGTGGAATGGGGTTTTAGATTTTCAGTTGCAAAAGGAAGAGTAATATTATTCACTAAAAAGATTAAGCAATGTCAGGTAGATATTAAACTATTTGGGGAGCAGTTAGTGGTAGGGCTGGGCGATATAGAAAAAAAGCTTATCGATAAAAAAAAAATGCATATTGATCGATATCGATAATTATTGAAAAGATATGAAACCATATTTTATGTGCAGCTCTGCCTGGACTTTTTATAAAATTGCTAAATGATTTAATTTTAATAAAAAACACAAACACAGACTTCAAATTAAATCTTTATTTAACCAACTTTTTTAACCATAACAGAATTGTTTTAAAGAAAAATAACTTAAGAGACCTGAGTTATGTTATTAAATACTGACAAAGAATAAACTAAATTGACCAGAAAAGTGACCAAAATAAATATAACAAATAAATAAATGCCCCCCCACCGCCGCCGCCGCCCCCGTTTCCTGCTTTAACCTGAGTTATTACTTTGAAGTTTCTGGCCCCTCAGCATTTTTATCTCAATTGTTAGAACTACGTGGGAAACTGCCCAGAACTGAAAATATATATATATTTTCCCCAAATTCCCGAAGATTCCTCGGAGGAGAGCCGCGCCGGGGCCTACACAGCTCGTACTCCTGCGGGTGTGAGCGGCTGAGATGATAAAAAAGAAAAGAAAAGTTGGTTTTGTTATCAGACTGGTTTTCACTGGTTCCCGACACATTTTCCAGATGACTGTGGTTTGTTTTTGGTCCGACTTGCCATGACCGAAATACTGCCAGACTGCCGAACTACAAAAACCTTTCTTTGAAACAATTTCCTCCGCCTCCCCTTGCTGCATCTTCATGTGCTCTGTGTTGTGGTTTGAGAGGGCGGCGCTTGGTGACGGCGTGCCTGGGTCCGCGATTGTGATTGGTTGGGAGGAAGCAGTGACTAGCATAAACCTACATGCTAGGCTACAATGAGAAGGAAGGAAAACAGCGTTTCTTTTTTATAGAACTTTTATCGACCCTCTTTTTTTCTATTGCGCCACACGTCTATCGATCGATATATATCGTTATTGAATTATCGCCCAGCCCTAGTTAGTGGCATATATTAATTTCTCTTGTTCATTTCAGGTCTGTTCGTGCAGAACAGTTGTGCCATTACATCGTACTCCCGTTGTGAGCTTTTGGATATTGGTTTACGACTTTCTGACAGTTTTGTGGACAACCTACGACTCCTTCCTGAGATAGCCAGAACACCCGAGGCTTCGCACTCTGCTCGGCCGGGCCAAAGTGCTCCCACACGGCGCCAAGATCGTAAACAAAGACGGGGGAATCGCAGAGGACTAAGAGCTAAGCTAAAGCTAACACCACACCGGCTCTCTTAACCCAGCATTTTCCTTGCCAATGTGGGGTCGCTGCTGAACAAAATGGAGGAGATTTGACTCAACATTACATACAGCAAGACTTCTGAACTGTAATGTCCTAATCTTTACGGAAACATGGTTAAACAGCGGAATACCAGACAATGATATTGAGCTAGCGGACGACATATTTTCCGGGCGGAGAGAACATCAGATGGCTCTGGTAAGACCAGAGGTAGGGGACTGTGCATTACATTAACAAAATTTGGTGCACAAAGTGTTATTGTTGGGAGACATTGCTTAGCTAACCTGGAGTTTCTGATAGTTAAATGTAGGCCGTTCTATCTGCCATGGGAGTTCACTTCCACCATTATCACTGCATCCTACATTCCCTCGGACGCTGATGCTGTCTGCTATGAAAGAACTTCACGCAGCAATCAGTAAACAAAAGACCATTCACCCTGAAGCTGCGTTTATTGTTGCAGGTGATTTTAATCATTCAAATTTAAAGTCGGTGCTACCAAAATTTCACCAGCATGTTCTCTGCCACACCAGAGGAAACAAAACTTTAGATCACGTTTACACAAATGTGGCTGGAGCCTACGTTGCAACACCCCTCCCCCACTTGGGATAGTCAGATCACCTTTCTTTGTTCCTCACCCCCAAACATGCACCCCTCATCAATCGTGTGAAGCCATCAGTGAAGACCATCAAGCTGTGGCCTGCGGGAGCAGATTCAACACTTCAGGAAAGGTTCCTACACACAGACTGGAGTATGTCTGCTTCTCAAGCCACCAGTGGCTCTTACACGGACATTGACTGTTACACCTCCTCTGTACTGGATTATATTAATACCACTATTGACAATGTTACAACCCAGAAGCAGATCACCACAAACCCAAATCAGAAGCCATGGATGAACAGGAAGGTGCGACTCCCATTGAAGACACGCAACACTGCCTTCAGATCAGGAGATGCACAAGGGGCATCAAAGAGGCCAAGTACTGCTACAAGCTTAAGATAGAGGGACACTTTTCCAACGCTGGCCCCTGACGC
The DNA here is from genome assembly GCF_016077235.1 of Cyprinodon tularosa. NCBI lineage: Eukaryota > Metazoa > Chordata > Actinopteri > Cyprinodontiformes > Cyprinodontidae > Cyprinodon > Cyprinodon tularosa. The sequence goes on from NW_024037930.1 coordinate 158,178, forward strand.
ATGTGGCAGGGAATTAAGGCCATCAGCGACTATAAACCCACTCATCCCACCTCTGCAGCATTTGATGTCAAGTTCCTGAATGAGCTGATTGACTTTTATGCTCACTTTGAAAGAGACAACAGTGAAACTGCCACCAAGCTGAAATCCTCAGCTGACCACCCGCCAATCACACTCTCCTCTGCAATGCACTGAGCAGGATCAGCACGCACAAGGCAGCTGGACCAGATAACATCCCTGGACGTGTACTCAGGGCATGTGCGGAGCAGCTCACTGGGGTTTTTACAGACATTTCCAACCTGACTCTTGCCCAAGCAGCTGTACCAACATGCTTCAAATGTACTTCCATTGTGCCGGTGCCAAAACACTCCAGCCCAAGGTGCCTTAACGACTACCGCCCTGTAGCACTCACACCAATCATAATGAAGTGCTTTGAGCGGCTGGTCCTGGCACACCTGAAAGACTTGGTACCATCCACATTAGACTCACATTAGTTTGCATACTGCATCAATAGGAGCACAGAGGATGCAGTTTCCATGGCACTGCACTCTGTGGTCACACATCTGGACAATAAGAACACTTATGCACGCATGCTGTTTGTTGACTTTAGCTCAGCATTCAACACTGTCATTCTGGCGAAGTCATTAGTCAAACTTCGAGACCTGGGCATCAACACCTCCATGTGCAACTGGATTCTGGACTTTCTGACCAACGAAACACTGGTGTACCACAGGGCTGTGTGCTACGCCTGTTTCCCCTCTCCTTCTTCATCCACGACTGCAAGCCTGTGTACGCATCTAATTCCATCATCAAGTTTGAGGACGAAACCACGGTGATCGGTCTCATCAGCAACAACGATGAGTCTGCTTATAGGGGGGAGATCGAGCACTTGGCCACATGGTGCACTGAAAATAACCAGCTCCTCAACACCACCAAAATGAAGGAGCTCATCATAGACTTCAGGAAAGATTCAACAGGCACCCACGACACCATCCACATCAATGGAATAGCTGTTGAACGTGTCTCCAGTTTCAAGTTTCTGGGGACCCACATCTCAGCAGACATGTCCTGATCAACCAACACCTCCTGCCTGGTCAAGAAAGCTCACCAGCGCCTCTTCTTCCTGAGAACACTGAGGAAGAATCAGCTCCCCTCAACTATCCTGGTGAACTTCTATCGCTGTGCAATAGAAAGCATTGACTGTTTATATTTGCACTGCCGACTGTTTATTCACAGTACCAATTGTTTACATCAACATTTGCAATAACGTATTTTAACTGTAATATGCAATTAGCTTCCACTGCACGTTAATTTAGATAGCTTCTGTCCAAACTTTATTTATTCATTTTATGGTAATATCTAGGGGTGTAAATAATAATCGTTTTGTATCGATGCATCGATCCAAAAGCCGACGATCCGATGCATCGACACGTCCGCAAGATAATCGATTAATGTTTTTTTTTTTCCCTCCGGTCTATTTTTATCCATTTGCTCCTGGGCGTAATTCTTCCTCCCGTGCTGCGGTGGCGCTAAACCTATTTTCCCCTCCTACCGCGCTTCCTGGTTATACTCTTACAGCAGTTTGTTGCAGCAAGCTTCACACAGACATTTTTAAATTATGCTCAGTATTGAAGCATGGTCTATGCTACACGCTGTGGGTCTAGATACGGCCGAGGCGATGAGGAAGTGGGGGCGAGTTTAGTCCGACGACGGAGGGACAATGGGGCAAAAAGAGCGGAGATTCAGCTGGAAAAAGGCTCCCAGCGTTCTCGCGCACCTCGCTCTTCTAGCGGGTCAAACTTCACGAGTTGTTTTCCGCAATTTCGGTCATAAAAACAAAACTAGCCGGCCTCCTGTCTGGTGCACTGTCTGCGGTCAGCAACAATCTGGGAGAGGTGCAGCGGAGCGTCTCTCAAGGGGCGGTGACGTCAACACTCTGGAGCCTTCTTCTTCTTCTTTTTTTTAATGGCGGTTGGCAAACAACTTATAGCTGCATTACCGCCACCTTCCAGAATGGAGTATGGACCAGACAAACTATTATATTCTCCCTAAAATACCCGTTCTTCTTAGAAAATTAAAAATACCCCCAAAAACTACATCCCCAGATGACCTTTGAAACAATTCCCTTATATGTAGTTTATTTTTATTCCTGTCTAACTCTCTACACAACATCTCTCTTTCCTGAATATATTTATTACATTCTAAAAAAATATGTTGGACAGTTTCTCTGGAGCCGAGGTATTGCATTGAACTCATTACACTGATATTGTGCAGTATTTTTGCAGTATTTTTTGATGCAACTTTTCTACTTCTGTTATTTGCTGTTGTTTCTAAAGAAAATGCATAATGATATTACAGCTTTCATTGATTTATTTCAAACTTGAAACTTTGTTTAGCCTGTAAGGTGTAAAAAAAAATAAAAATAAATAATAATAAAAAAAAAATTAACCGATTAATCGATTAATCGAATCGAAACGAATCGTGGTGTATTCTTAAGTATCGAAAATAATCGAATCGTTGGATCAGGAAATCGATACTGAATCGAATCGCCATGATGGATGTGATTTACACCCCTAGTAATATCCACCTGTATATTATATTCAGTACATATCCAGCTGTAAATTTAGTTCATAACACTAGTTATCTATATATTATATTCATAGGAAAAAATTATTAGTACAATTCTGTTTAAAATGTTATTCATCTCTATATTTATTCAGTAGAAACCTATGTCCTGTACTTTTGCAACCATTATTTAATTATCCTGCACTTCCTGCTATTGCACTTCTGGTTAGACCTAAACTGCATTTCGTTGCCTTGTACCTGTACCTGTGTAATGACAATAAAGTTGAAACTACTCTAATGTTCGCTGCCCTGATATCTGGCATAATTGCTTACTTCACTCACCTGCCTAATCCTCCCTGCTCACTAATTATCACTAATCTTATCCACCTGTCTCTCTGCTTTATATTTACGACTCAGTCCAACTATCAGGGCCAGATCATTATGTTTGATTTTGTGCTTTTGAGTTGGACTTTGATGCCTTAGATCTAGTTTTAAATCTAGGAGGCCAGTGTTTAGAGAAGATTGTTAGTCTTGTCTTGGTGTCCTGGCTCTTATCCGCTGAGCGCTCTCTGCTCCTGTTTTGGCTCAGCAGCGGGAGCTAGTTTAAAGTTTCGCAGTTTTCCTGGTATCTTGTTTCTGCTTTTCAACTGCTAAGTGTGGCTGTTTCCGATTGAGTGTGTCTGCCTGAGCGCTCTGCTGAACTCACGGAACCCTGAAACCTGCCTGAGCTCTCTGCTGGACTCACGGAACCCTGAAACCTGCCTGGCTTTCTACTGGACTCACGGAACCCTGAAACCTGCCTGAGCACTCTGCTGGACTCAGGGAACCCTGAAACCTGCCTGAGCTCTCTGCTGGACTGAGGGAACCCTGAAACCTGCCCGAGCTCTCTGCTGGACTCACGGAACCCTGAAACCTGCCTGAGCTCTCTGCTGGACTCACGGAACCCTGAAACCTGCCTGGCTCTCTGCTGGACTCACGGAACCCTGAAACCTGCCTGGCTCTCTGCTTGATTCACGGAACCCTGAAACCTGCCTGGCTCTCTGCTGGACTCACGGAACCCTGAAACCTGCCTGGCTCTCTGCTTGATTCACGGAACCCTGAAACCTGCCTGGCTCTCTGCTGGAGTCAAGGAACCCTGAAACCTGCCTGGCTCTCTGCTCGACTCACGGAACCCTGAAACCGGCCTGGCTCTCTGTTGGACTCACGGAACCCTGAAACCTGCCTGGATCTGTCGGTTCAACAATACAGATAAAAACTTCAGATATTTTCAGATGCGTCAGAAAGTCAGATGAAGAGTGTTGGAGTGGCTTCTGTTATCGCGGATCTAAATATCGTATCAAATCGTAGTTAGTGATCATTTGTCTGTTTCTACAGGAGAGCTGGTGGCATTAATGCCGGCACTACAAACCTGTCTCTGTTATTGTTTGCTCAGATTCTAGCAGAGCTCTGATTAGTTTTAAGGAAATGTCTTCATAATATACATTAGAAATAATGTTTGATATTGTTCACCGTGTTACTAGAATAAAAAGACATGCGCTGCAGGTTACCTTGTTCTGGCTTCCAGCTTCACATAGGAGGGCAATGAGCTTCTATGCTAACAATTAGCATTAAATACAGTAAAGCAGAAATGAAATCTATAGAAAAGGTGAAGATTTGGCAGGAAGGAGGACAGAGGACGTAAAGGAAGACATTTCTATAGAGTTCAACCAAATAAGGAAGAGACAGGAGGGACCCTAACTTGATTTTAAGAAGGTTGAGACTGGGACATACAGGACTTAATAATACTGCATATAAAAGGGAAATATGTAACAGGGAACTGGGATTACTGGGATGAAGTGGCAGATTTAGAACATGTGCTGATATACTGGAGACAATATCAACAAAGGAGAGATTAGGATTAAATCTGATCAATAGAAGGCATAGTTTAATGTTTTCAGTTTACTGCTATTAGACTCAGGGCATATTTTATTTAAGTATATGTTTTCTTCTTCTTTTAGGAAAACAGGTTTATATTATAGAATGTAGGGAAATTTTTAAATTCTAATCCACCTACTATTCAGAAGGTGGAGCTAATGCGCACCTAAACATTGCTTACCAACCGCCATTAAGCAAAAGAAGAAGAAGAAGGAAGTTTAGTTTGAACTGGAGCAAAGCTTTTATTAGAGACAGATTCTGGTCATTAATCAAAAACCTGATAAGTTAAAAGTTGGATTAACTTCCTTCTAAAATGTGATTTCATGTCACAAACATCCGTCTCTCCTTTTCCAGACTTTATCCTGCTGAGTTCTGACATACGGACAGAAGTTTTCTTCACAATAAACTTTGATTTAGAATCACAGAGACATTCAAACAAAAATAACTCAATACTCTCTGCAGGCTGGATCCAAACCAACATTAATGATGAGGGAGATGAACAAACTCGTCTGCTCACAGACTTTCTGAGGAGCTTCAGTTTCAATAACTGGCAGAAAATCAGATGGAACTGAAGCAGGATATTCAGAAACCATATTAATGTCTGTGACGTGTAATGCATCAACCAACCGTTCAGGGGAATAATTCCTCCTCATGCAGGTCGCTGCCGTCCGTCTGGATGTTAGCAGGTCGCTGCCGTCCGTTTGGATGTTAGCAGGTCGCTGCCGTCTGGATGTTAGCAGGTCGCTGCAGTCCGTCTGGATGTTAGCAGGTCGCTGCCGTCCGTCTGGATGTTAGCAGGTCGCTGATGTTAGCAGGTCGGTGCCGTCTGGATGTTGGCAGGTCGTTGTCGTCTGCATGTTAGCAGGTCGCTGTCGTCTGGATGTTAGCAGGTCGCTGTCGTCTGCATGTTAGCAGGTCGCTGATGTTAGCAGGTCGTTGTCGTCTGCATGTTAGCAGGTCGCTGTCGTCTGGATGTTAGCAGGTCGCTGCCGTCTGGATGTTAGCAGGTCGCTGCCGTCCGTCTGGATGTTAGCAGGTCGCTGCAGTCCGTCTGGATGTTAGCAGGTCACTGCCGTCTGGATGTTAGCAGGTCGCTGCCGTCTGGATGTTAGCAGGTTGCTGCCGTCTGGATGTTAGCAGGTTGCTGCCGTCTGGATGTTAGCAGGTCGCTGCCGTCTGGATGTTAGCAGGTCGCTGCCGTCTGGATGTTAGCAGGTCGCTGCCGTCTGGATGTTAGCAGGTCGCTGCCGTCCGTCTGGATGTTAGCAGGTCGCTGATGTTAGTAGGTCGCTGCCGTCTGGATGTTGGCAGGTCGCTGTCGTCTGCATGTTAGCAGGTCGCTGTCGTCTGGATGTTAGCAGGTCGCTGTCGTCTGCATGTTAGCAGGTCGCTGTCGTCTGGATGTTAGCAGGTCGCTGTCGTCTGGATGTTGGCAGGTCGCTGCCGTCTGGATGTTAGCAGGTCGCTGCCGTCTGGATGTTGGCAGGTCGCTGCCGTCTGGATGTTAGCAGGTCGCTGCCGTCCGTCTGGATGTTAGCAGGTCGCTGCAGTCCGTCTGGATGTTAGCAGGTCGCTGCAGTCCGTCTGGATGTTAGCAGGTCGCTGCCATCCGTCTGGATGTTAGCAGGTCGCTGCCGTCTGGATGTTAGCAGGTCGCTGCCGTCTGGATGTTAGCAGGTCGCTGCCGTCTGGATGTTAGCAGGTCGCTGCAGTCCGTCTGGATGTTAGCAGGTCGCTGCCGTCCGTCTGGATGTTAGCAGGTCCTTCATCTGGAGACAGAAAGGTCAAAGAAGAGGAATTGACTGGATCAAACCAACTCATGAAGAGAGAACCTTTGATCTTCAGCAAATCAGTTCGGCACACCAACTACAGACCTTCCAGAGATCTGGATGTCATCAAATGGAAACAGGGCCAGAATCTGTAATAAAACAAGAATATAAAAATCTAAATAACCTAAACAACAGAAATTGTGTCCACTTTTAGTTTTCCACAAAATCCGTGGAATGTTCTACAACATTTAATCTAATGATGAATGCAAGGTCTTAGAAGTACAAACAAAAATCTTCCAATCACCTTAGTGTGGAAGGGTGCTAGAAAGATTCCTAAAACGGAAGATGTTTGGATCAGAGCATAAATTGAAGGCTTGTTGTAATCCCCAGATGTAAACGATAATGGGATCAGATATCTGATATATGACTGTTGCTCTGCTTATAGGTTTGTTTGGACGATGTCTGCAAACTATCACTAAATGCATTAAAAGAGATCACTTATGTTATTGATAAAAAAAGAAAAGCAATTTAAAATTTTGTTTTGAAAAGTGTTTAATGTTTAAAACCCTGAATTAGGTAACTTAACTGCAGAAAACAGCTTTTCCTGACCATGAGAATTAAAAACAGAGAGAATAACACGGCCCTGTAATTTTCAGTGTAAAAAAAATGACAAAAAACAAAGTAAAATGGTGATTTAAAAAACTACAGTAAGACTAAAAGATGGCTAAGAATTCAGAGAAATTACTTTTCCTCCAACATTAGTGGCAGTGCTAATAAAGTTTAATATTAGATAAATAAATATTTGCAGTTTTTTTTAAAAAAAAACCTTTTGTTCTTTCATAGAAAATAAACCATCATAACTTTTCCTTATTAGCATGATCTCTGATTTTTTCCATTTTTAAGGAGAAATTTTCCTCACATTTAAACCCCCCAAAAAAAGGAAGTCAGCTCGTAAATAACTAATTAAAAGGTGTGTATCAATTTAAAGAAATAAACTTTGATTTAGAATCACAGAGTCTTTTAAACAAAAATAACTCAATATTCTCTGCAGGCTGGATCCAAACCAACATTAATGATGAGGGAGATGAACAAACTCGTCTGCTCACGGACTTTCTGAGGAGCTTCAGTTTCAATAACTGGCAGAAAATCAGATGGAACTGAAGCAGGATATTCAGAAACCATATTAATGTCTAGGACGTGTAATGCATCAACCAACCGTTCAGGGGAATAATTCCTCCTCATGCAGGTCGCTGCCGTCCGTCTGGATGTTAGCAGGTCGCTGCCGTCCGTCTGGATGTTAGCAGGTCGCTGCCTAGCAGGTCGCTGCCGTCCGTCTGGATGTTAGCAGGTCGCTGCCGTCCGTCTGGATGTTAGCAGGTCGCTGCCGTCTGGATGTTAGCAGGTCGCTGCCGTCCGTCTGGATGTTAGCAGGTCGCTGCCGTCTGGATGTTAGCAGGTCGCTGCCGTCCGTCTGGATGTTAGCAGGTCGCTGCCGTCTGGATGTTAGCAGGTCGCTGCCGTCCGTCTGGATGTTAGCAGGTCGCTGCCGTCCGTCTGGATGTTAGCAGGTCGCTGCCGTCCGTCTGGATGTTAGCAGGTCGCTGCCGTCTGGATGTTAGCAGGTCGCTGCCGTCTGGATGTTAGCAGGTCGCTGCCGTCTGGATGTTAGCAGGTCGCTGCCGTCCGTCTGGATGTTAGCAGGTCGCTGCCGTCCGTCTGGATGTTAGCAGGTCGCTGCCGTCTGGATGTTAGCAGGTCGCTGCCGTCTGGATGTTAGCAGGTCGCTGCCGTCCGTCTGGATGTTAGCAGGTCGCTGCCGTCCGTCTGGATGTTAGCAGGTCGCTGCCGTCCGTCTGCATGTTAGCAGGTCGCTGCCGTCCGTCTGGATGTTAGCAGGTCGCTGCCGTCCGTCTGCATGTTAGCAGGTCGCTGTCGTCTGGATGTTAGCAGGTCGCTGTCGTCTGGATGTTAGCAGGTCGCTGTCGTCTGGATGTTAGCAGGTAGCTGCCGTCTGGATGTTAGCAGGTTGCTGCCGTCTGGATGTTAGCAGGTCGCTGCCGTCCGTCTGCATGTTAGCAGGTCGCTGCCGTCCGTCTGGATGTTAGCAGGTCGCTGCCGTCCGTCTGCATGTTAGCAGGTCGCTGTAGTCTGGATGTTAGCAGGTCGCTGTCGTCTGGATGTTAGCAGGTCGCTGTCGTCTGGATGTTAGCAGGTAGCTGCCGTCTGGATGTTAGCAGGTTGCTGCCGTCTGGATGTTAGCAGGTTGCTGCCGTCTGGATGTTAGCAGGTTGCTGCCGTCTGGATGTTAGCAGGTCCTTCATCTGGAGACAGAAAGGTCAAAGAAGAGGAATTGACTGGATCAAACCAACTCATGAAGAGAGAACCTTTGATCTTCAGCAAATCAGAGGAAACTTTTCTCATCTTTTTTAGAATGTTCACTTCTTTTTTTTTGAAGGAAATCCTATTCAGTTTATTTCTATAGCACCATGTTATCTCAGGTCACTTTGTAGACACAATTCAACCAGATCATCCAGTCAGATTAAAGGTTCAAAGTTTTCTATCTAAACCAGCTGATTGCATCAACTCACTGGCTCTGCAGCAATCCCTCACAGCCAGAAAATCAAACTTATTGGGGTCAAACTGTTGGATCCAAATAACCAGAGAAAATTATTTATCTTCTTTATTGCTGTAGAGGGTCCAATAGAAACCTGATGTTTGGAAGGATAAACTGCTCGTCATCATCATCATCATCATCATCTGTTCATTGTTTGGTTGTTTTTTCCACTTTGTTTTTTGTTTGCATCCTTCTACTCGTTCGTTACCATTTTCACTGGAAAGGTGACCCTGAGGTAAACTTTGACCTTTCAACATGGCAGAGAGCAGAGAAACATTCTGCCTCGTTATACGTTCTCTCCTCTTGTGTTTGTAGCCTCTACAGTGCTGGGGCATAAATAAAAACTTATCACCATTTAAACTTGGGTGGTTTTTGAAAAGACTGTTATTGTTTATTTCAACAGCTCCTCATTAGCACTGCTGTTAAAACAGCTGTATGCTGATTATTTATTCTTCAGATGAATGCAGTGTTTATTATTTGCTGTAATGCTTTTGTTGCTGTGGAGGCGTCCCCGTGGAGGAGGCGGCCCCATGGAAGAGGCGGCAGGCGGCCCCGTGGAGGAGGCGGCCCCATGGAGGAGGCAGCCAAAGGATTAAAATCCATTTGAACCAGTCTCCACCAGTTAACCAGTTAAACAGGAAATAAAGGAAAGCAGGCCTTCTTCCTCCGCGGCATCAACTAGTCCCTGATTCTCTGGTTTATTTAGAAAAGTTCTCCTACCTGAAGGTTCTGCAGTTCTTCATTAGTCTGATGGTCGATCTCTGCCTCCTGATGATGATGATGATGTTAGTTTCTCTCGAAAGATGAAGATGTTTTGCTGCAAAAGACTAAATCTAAAATCTTTCTTTAGGAGGAGGATAAACAGAGGCCTGCTAGCTAACACTGCTAGCTTCCCTTTGTCTACTTCCGGTGTCCAACCATATTCGGTCCCTCCACATTTGGGCTGAACGTCAAAGCTCCCATCAGGAGCCGCCCCTGGCCATGCAGAGGGTAGATGCAGAGGGTAGATCCATAGATCCAGGGAGCCTTCAGGCCCTGGTAGCCATAGATATCCATAATAAAGGATATCTATAAATATTTATTATGGATATCTATGCTGGTAGCTATCCGGCAGATGGTGTAACGGCGAAATGATGCCGGAGGAAACATCTAAATTCGCATGTAAGTTCCGCTTATTTGCTGCATCTTCTTCATACTGACAGAAAATAAATTATGAATTAATTCCTGAAGAGAAGGTCCTCTTTGAAATGCCTTGATCTCACTGGATAGATTTCTTTTAAAGAAAATGTTTGATATTATGTCAACCTGCGCCACAGAACTACAGCCACACACACGCGGCGTCACTGTGTTGCCATGGCAACGACAGTTTCTGTTCCATTCATTTTTATACGTGAATGTTTTTAGATATACATTTGCTTACATAGATCCTGAAGTATTATAAATATATATATATATATATATATATATATATATATATATATATATATATATATATATATGTGTGTGTGTGTGTGTGTGTGTGTGTGTGTGTGTGTGTGTGTGTGTATTTTACTTAGACTTAGAGAAACTGTTTTGTCATCCTGTATACACTAAGTGTCTACAAAACAAAATTACATTGCTTATAGATGCCAGCTGTGAAATGAACATTACCAGTTAAAAAACAAAATGGTGCAAAAGGCATTAATATGGAAATAAGCCTTTTATAGTGCAAAATACAGTAGAACCATTGAGTTGTTTCCCATTTAAAAGTATTATGAAAGTTCAACGAGTTGGTAGTGCAAAAATAATGTTGCACTTGTGATTCAGAGTCTAGTTCAACAGCCTGTTGGGTTGTTTTTATTTTTAATAAAAACCATTGGACCCAAAACTATTTTAACCTTGAACAAACATGCCAAAAACAAGGATACTTTGGCCTCTGCTTTATTCAATGACTATTCTGGTTTTTGTGTGTTTTGTTCTTCTAGTTGGACAGTGGGCTAAATTTCAATCTGCCTTCAGATTCAAGCAGCCAGATGTTATCATCCACATCAACCAGTGGCCCAGGAAGTCCCCGCACCACACCACGTTCTTCAGTCTGCAGGATAACGGTTGTTGCACGGGCGTAACTTTCTGAAGGACTGGGGGACTGGGGACACCAACTTTGGCCCAGCAATTATTTCAATACATAGATTTTGGCCTCAGCAATATGTGAGACAAATTTCTAAATTTGATTTTGCCGCTTTTGAAGGAGGATAATCACTGATGTAGCTGAAAGGGAGACATCCATCAATCAATCCTAATTTTTCTAGATGGATGAATGAGACTGAAAATGTGTCCATATTACGGAGGCATAATATCTTACTGTCGCATCGGAATCTGCTGTTATTCATTCTTTATTTAATACATTCATGTCTTACTACCCATAAATATAAATATCAGTGTATTTTTATTCTTTTGAGTTCTAAACTATAGGAAAGCTTCCAATAAATATATGTTTGAGCTCGTTTTTGGAAAATACAAACCCTATTGAAAGCATTTGTATGGAGTGTGCTGATGAAGGTTCTCAGTCATCTAGGTCATAGTCATTCCGTAAAAATTCAAAAAATATCCACTTGGAAACCAAGTCCAGTGGATATTTTTTGAATTTTTACGGAATTTGTATGGAGTAACTTTGTTGGTACTTCAGCCTTTAAAAAGTTCCCACCAACTGTCATCACAGAGTTACACTCTTGGGTTGTTGATGATCTTTTGGCTGTATTTTCTGACAGCAGCATCATGAATATGACTTTAAAGATGGACTTTATCACTGAAAAGGCTGTTGATGATGCCGGAGTGTCCAGAGACACTCAGAGTGCACACAGCCTTCTGGGAGCGATTTCTTGAACAGTGTGAAGGAGAAACAGAGCGATGGCTTAGGCCTGACTTTTCTGAGGCCTAAGTCTGAGTCACACCAGTAAAGCTATCAATGGCCTTTATTCTAGCATGCGTCAATGGTAATGACCATGTTGATACAGACATCTTGATGTCATCAGTGTGACCTTTCACCTTTTCAGTTAGCAGTTCCATTTCAAAAATGGCCGTATAATTATTGATTAAAAGATTCTGAACCTTTTTTATTTTAGCCTCCAATATCAGCCTCTTTCTATGAAATTATCTAGTTTTAGATAAAGTGTAGTTTATTATATGACCTCTTAAAATGGCTTTAAAAGCTTCCTATTTAACCACGGCAGCTGTTAGGGTCCTATTAGATTTTAAGTAGTAATCAATTTCCTTTCCTACATATTTAACGAAATTATAATCCAATAACATTCTGATTTGAGCTCCATCTGGGTGGGTCCCTAACAAGGGGTCCTATGAAGGTCCGTGATGGGACAACATCACACCGTCGTAGAAGCAGATATCTATTCTAGACGTCAGTATAGCTGAGATGATAAAATAATCAATACCAGAGAAAGTCTTATATTTACCGGAGTAACAGGAAAATCTGTTAGACTTAAAATGACTCCATACATCAATTAAATTGATTTCTTACATGAACTGGAGAATAATTGCTCTGATTTTATTATGAGTTTGGTCAACGCCTGTAGAGCGGTCATTAACTGGATCTAATGTGCACTTCCAGTCCCCTGCTATTAGATCTGATATCTATACCCTTTCTTCCCTTCCAGGGGCCTATAGAGGACATAAGAGACACCACCGTGAGATCAATAAACTCTCTTCTCTCTATAGGCCCATGGAGGGAAGAAAGGTTCAGATTAGTCGTAAGGAGTGAGCCTCCAATAATTAAATATCTTCTAAGTTTGTCTTCAATTCTGTTGCCCACTTGAAGAGGGACTGAACTGTGAATGAGGTTGAAAGATACGGTGCTATAGAGTCAGACCTCTGCCATATGCTTATTTAAACATGGTCTCCTTTAAAAAGACGTGATTCCTGTAAAACTTATAAAAACTATCAAACTTTTTAACCTGAATCTCTTCATTTATTCATGACTTCTTTTATTTTCTGCAAATCTCTACAATTCAAAGATGTAAATTTAAGTTTGACATGTTGTGTCATTTGAAAGTAGCAGCAAGCTTGGCTGAAAGTTTACCTGAACAAGGTTAACTGCTGAAAAGCAAAACACACAATGAACTCTTTGAACATCAAACTGAACCAAATGAGAGAACCCAGTTTCCACAATAAGTGCTTCTGCCCTGAAGTACGTCCACTTCCTTTCATCTTTAGGGCAGATCCTGGATCAGTTCGCTCTCGCTTTATGGCACCATTGGAAAAAACAAGACAGAAAGAGCACAGCTAAATCTGAGCTCCTCCTTTTATTTTAATATAGTTTCCAACCAATGGCGTAAGGACACAATAGACCCGTAGGCAACATTATCTGGGTGGGCCCCATATGAAGTAAAACACCCCTCCAACCAGCTACGCGCTGGATTACCCATAATTCCAAGGAGTATTCTAAAAAGAAAATACTCCAATACATTGTCTTTCAAGGTCTTTATTGCAGTTTGAAACATATGAGTGTATTTTTTACCAACAGGCTAATAATCTATACACAGTTATTACCATAGTAATGAAAAGTCCAGCAGTCTGCTTTGCTGTTGGCGTTGTGTTTAACGGCTCACCATCATGGTGAACTCCGCCATGTGTCGCGGTATAAATACGGTGCGGTCAGTCACTCTAGGATCAGGTGGGTTTAAGGTGAGTTTTTAGCACCATTACATCTGCAAAGAGACATCCTAGTCCACAACTGCTGAGGGGGCCCACCAGGTGTCAGTGACGGGGGGCCCCTAAGAGGTCGGGGGCCCCTAAGCAACTGTAGTCTCTAGTTACGCCAGTTTCCAACCCTTACAGGTTTTATAAGCAAGAAATAGAAAGAGGAAAATAAAATGCAGTTATTTTTGGATAATCTTTCTTCTTTAATCTTGTTCATGAACTTCTTTACATCTGATGAGTTTTAGAAAGTCAAGGTTTCATTCTTGAAGGTTACCAGCGATCTGATGCCATGCCTCAATCCCAGCTCCTTTCTCTGCTGCTTCCTCTTTTTGTTCACCTCTGTAGCCAAATCCTGGTGAAGCCGAACACATATGTTCTAGAACAGGATATCTTTTTTTTTCTTTGTAGCCTTGTTGACAGCGGTCTACTGTTAATAGTTCTAGAACTTCCTTATTAATGGCCTCAGTGGGTCTCCTGATCCCCTCTTTGGTCCAATGAGGAGCTGCTGCTCCAGAACAAAGGGAGCCTGAAGGTGCATATCTGTTCTCGGGAAATGCACAGGGGTCTGGATTCTCAGTTATGAGGCGTACATTATTAAAGCAGGATCTGGTTTCCATATTAATAACTTTGCCCTCCAGGCTTCGGTTTCTTTTTACCAACTTCTCCACTATAATTTTTCAACGGGCAGATTTCCTCCTCAGCCACGAACAGATGCGCCTGATTCTATCCGATTCTATTAGCACACTCGTTTAACCATTTTGTCATTTCTTCCTTTTCTTTAAGTTTGCATGTAAACTCTAAGTTGACAAGCGCAAGTCACTGCATCCATGTCCTCCAGGACTTTCTGCGAATGTTGCAGTCATTCCGCTATGAGTCTTGTTGCTGACGCTGGAGCTACATTCATCGGTGTGTTCGACGTCTTTTCCAGATCAACCAAACTCAGAAAGTTTCATCTGTGTGGCTGTTTTCTCCTTATCCTTCCTGTTCAAACTGAACTGAAAGAACAGTTCAGCAGAATGGAATTGAAAATGTTTCCTGGTAGGAAGTAAAACGTAACTTTTTTTGGAATGACAGCTGCTGTCAGAATGAATAGATTTAGATCTCATTTTAATCACACGAGTCAATAATTATTATGATCATCTCTTACATGTCACAACCGCTTATATGACAAAAACTAATTTTAAAATTACCTTTCAGTTTGATTACAAATATTTATTCAGATTAAAAACTATTTAAACTGAACACAAACTGGATAAAATATATACAAGTTCAAATATTTTGCACTTAGATAATAATATGATTATGCAGATGAATATCCATCATGTAAGGTTTATTTAACAGATTTGTGTTAAAAGCATTTTAAAAAGTAATGGTAATTTGTTCATGTATTTTTTGCGGTATTTTCTGCACATGGAGGCGACTGAAAACGTAGACTTTTTCCGTCCCGCTGTCCTCTAGCTTTAGCACCAAGTTCATGGAGGAGTGACCCTTCCATCCGTATCCATTTGCACCGGCGCTCCGAGACACTGAAAGTTGCATCTTTAGGATGCCTACTGAAAGTTGGATGCTCTGATATGATGAAATAATAAAATAAAGTTGTTTCTATTTGGCAGCTGCTCCATCATTCATGCTGACTGTGTTTGTGCAGGCGGGGCCGGTAAATGGGAGGGTGGAGGGAAGCAGATGTCCTGAGCTAATAGCTGCAGCCTTAATTGTCCCTTGAGAGTATCGGCCCTAAGAGATGGTTAGGCCCTCTGAATGCATTAGATGCAGATAGGAAAACATGGCACCGGATAAAGACAAGGCTTTCTGGATGCTCTCAGTGAATAAAAGAAAAGAAAAACTTGAAAGACCAATAATTTCTGCAGACATCCAACTGACTGGTGAGTTCATTTCCAAACGTTTTCTAAAGCAGCTTCTCAATCCTGGGCTGTCTGTTCCATGAGCAAAGCAGCTCCATGCTCCAGGAGTTGAACCGTGTTTCAGTCCCTTCATCTGAAAGACGGTGGATCTGTTTCATCCTCCCTCTGCATGATGCTGCATGTTCATCATCAGCAGGGGAAGCGGTGTTTCCAGCAGACCCGTCTGTCTCAGCAGAGCTTCTTTGTTATTCTCAGGGACATTATAAAAACAAATGTTGCTGCTAACGTCTTTTTAAATACTATTTTTTAACAGCTTTTAAATCAGTTCCTTGTTTTTTTCACTTAAATGTTTTATTTATTTGCTTTTGTTGTTTTACATCAATTTTAGACTAAATTGCACTTTTCATCTCTCTGCATGTTTTGCTGTTACTTCATTTGATCTTTTCTGTGATGTTTCTTTTCTAATTCACCTGAATAGAAAGGAAATAATGGACAGACTGACTCTAGTCACACATCTGGGAGTGGCATCACAGCTTTCATCCACAGAACAGATCTGCTGCTGTCTCTGGAACCGCTTGGCTTCAAATTGGTTTGACTGACAAAAATGAAATAAGAAAATCCCCTTAAAAGGGATATCAGAGTGAAAAGAAAAACAACAACAAAAGAAAACCTGGGTAAGCAAACGGTGAGGAGCTACAGAGACAAGAGGAGGCGTGGCATCAGAGGGAGGCAGAGAGACGGAGGAGAGTGGATCCTCCCTGCATCCTGAGATGCTGTGCTGGATGAGGGAGGATGAGATGTCGGTTCAGGAGCTGCTACAACGAGTGCAGTGTGTCATCGCACATGTCGGTGAGTCACAGCTCTCCCTGTTTGTGCATCTCTGCCTTTCAGCTTTATTCATTTGGAAATGGAAGGGCTTTAAAAATAAACAAAAGAAAACATTAAGCCTCAAAAATGTGAAGAGAACCATCGTCTGTTACGTCCTGGAAATACATCCTGCTTGGAGCTTCTGAAGCTGATTAAAGGGATGCAGGTCCCTCTCTCCCTGGGAGCTGATGGATGCAGAGGGATGAAGATAAATGGTTTAGTCTGTCAGGTTCTGTTAGGATGTGGCGCATTAATTCTGCTCCAGTAATCATCTCTCTCTGTTTTATACGATTCTCATCTTCTCTAGATTTTTCTTCCATTTATCCTTTATTTCCTCCTTTCCTCCTCAGCCTCTCTCTGCTTCATCATCCGGGTCATTTTCTGGCTGTCAGTGGAGAAGGTTAATGTGCTACACTCCAGGATGCTGGGGGTGGGGCTTCTTTTAGTGTTGCTATGGAAACAGAAATGAGTGTAAAAGTGTGGTTAGCTGATAACTGGATGAAGGCTGTGAGAGTTTGATGTTCTGTTGTGTAGATTTGGACCATTTCTGGGATGTTACGCTTTCCAGAACTTTCCTTATCTTCCCTACTTCCAGTTTTTTTCAGGGTTCGATATTTTCCGTTTCTTTAGAGTATTTTTTTGTTTATTGGTGTCTGCTTGTTTTCACTCATTTTCCATCATAATAAATATTAAATGCATTTGTCTCTTAATCTTTAGTTCCAAGTTTCTTTTTACTTTCACTTCTATGTCTGCATCAGTTCACCAGTCTGGTCCACATTTAGCTTTGTGTGTAACAACAAAACCTAAGGCACAAACACCAGTAATCTGATAAGTAACACCCACTGCAGGTTAGGAGGAGCTCCCTGTCTCTGGGGGGGGGGGTCACACCATTGGCGATTCTAGGATCAGAGATCTAGGTCTCCATACCCAGAATCTATTGGACCGGCATGAATTGAAACTTGCTGCTCAGCATAAATTATTGACTCCATTATTCACTAATGCATCAGATCTGGACTTTTGCTAAGTACCAAACAAACCAGCAGAAAGTTAAATTGTTTTTAAAAGAATATTTCAACCATTTAAAGCTTTTGAGTCAAACTGATTGAATTAGAACCAGATCAGTTCTAACTGTTTTTAGATCCTTTGGCCTGGTGGCTGCTCTCTCTCTCTCTCTCTCTCTCTCTCTCTGTCTCTCTCTCTGTCTCTCTCTCTGTCTCTCTCTCTCTCTCTCTCTCTCTCTGTCTCTCTCTCTGTCTCTCTCTGTCTCTCTCTCTCTCTGTCTCTCTCTCTGTCTCTCTCTCTGTCTCTCTCTCTGTCTCTCTCTCTCTCTCTCTGTCTCTCTGTCTCTGTCTCTCTCTCTCTCTCTCTGTCTCTCTCTGTCTCTCTCTCTCTCTCTCTCTGTCTCTCTCTCTCTCTCTCTCTCTCTCTCTCTCTGTCTCTCTCTCTCTCTCTCTCTGTTCTTCCTCTATTGTTCAGTGAAATGAAAACAGCAGTAAAGCTTAGAGACGATTAGGAAAAAGTAATAAAGATATCTGATATGTTGAGTGTGTGGGAGCTGCTGGAAAGCAGTTAAAATGGTAATAAGTACTTTATATAACCTCCATGACACGTAAAATCATCCACTAAATGGAAGTTTTTATTTTTCTGCCACTGTTCTGATGGTTTTCCTGACCTGGAACGTTGCACACAGCTTGCTCCTCCCTCTGCTCCTCCCTCTGCCAATCATAAAATGGATTTAAAGGCACACTATGCAACATTTTTCAGTTAATTAATGTGTTCCATAACGTTATGGATGATTAAATGATTCATTTCAGGTTGAACAAAGGTATTCTCGGCCGCCCTGGTGGTCTGTGGGGGAAATACTGCACTTGCAACTGCAGGAGCACCGACCCGCACCCACAGGCTCAGAAGTCTCGTGAGAGTCAGTCTTGCTTTACGGCGAGAACTGCTACACGCCCCCAGTTAAAAGCATTCTCGTTGCTAGCACAGTGGCAATCTTTGTGCAGTTATGCTACGTTCACGCAGCAAAAGCAGCAAAATCGCGTCTGCTGATTCCTTTTTGCTGCTTGTACCAGTTAGTTCTGACACACGGCTGAAGCAGCTTTGCTGCTCTGGCTGTGCGGTGCAAAAGTGTGTCTGAGGCGCGTTGGGCGGAGCTTCACTATCCTTTCTCTGCCTTGCAGCTATATTTGCTGTGATCAGTGGGAATAAAGTAGTTTTAATATGTTTTTAAGTGAGAAAATACACCTGAAAACGTAATCAGTGCAGTCAGTTCATTCAGATTATTATCCTGCCTTCAATATTTTTTCTGTCGGAGCCGCTCAGACCCCCACATACCAGCGGGGCGCCGACAGTATGGATCCCTTCATCAGCAGCGGTTCACCGCGGCAGCTGGTAGGTGTTTTTCATCTAAATAATCCAAACTGCATATTCTGCCGGCAGATTTCTGCATTTTAAGTTAATTTAGGCGTCAATAAACTGTTTAAGAGGAGTGATCATCAGCGCTGTGTCTCTCTCCCTGCATCAGATGCTTAGCCCGACGCCCGACGCGCTGCTTCAGCTGCTCAGACGTGCTGCGCCTGCTGCTCAATACGCGCCGCGGGACCTTTTGCTGCGCCTTGACGCGCGTCAACCATTGACTTTGCATGTAAACTCGCTGCTTCTGTCGCGCCAGCTACGTCCAGTGTGAACGCAGCATTAGTCATTCGCTGCTAAGCTCAAAACAACCGCGCCTGGCTTGACGGAGAAACCAGGAGAACAGCTGAGCATATTTACGACAGTGCACTTTTACTTTCGCCCTCTGGAGGGACCCTCACTGGAAAATCAACACCGGTTGCATAGTGTACCTTTAACTGGATTAATAGATGCAGATGATCTGAAACTTGCGCTCCAGAAAATGGACAAACAAAGTCTATGGAGGCCACAGCAAAGTCTCTCTTCCTTCACGCTGAACAGACTGACTAAGGAGGTTTGGTCTAATAGTTGGAATGACGACTTTGGCTGCGTCTCAATTCGCAGGCTACGTACTTCCGAGGACGCAGCCTGCGAATTGAGACGCAGCCTTTAAACTTAAATCCAGTCCCATCCGGTTGGTTCTGCTTCCTCAGTGTTTTATTGTTAAATCTGCTGCTTTCTCCTCTGACACATAATTCTCTAAAAATCCTTTTGCTTCATAAATTGGATTCTTTATATTTGCATTTAGGTTTGCAAAACCAGACCATGATTGTTTATGGTGCTGTTCTCAAATGTTGAGGTTACTTCACCCACTCTGCCCACTATTCCCAGTCAGTGACGTGAATCTCCCAGCCAGTTTCCCACTAGCCCTCTGTCTTTGTTGCCATGACATCAAAGCTGTATTCTCTCTGCTTCCTTTTCCTGTCTGTTTGCGGGGAGGGTTAGATGTTGGCGAGGGAACGGACCGTATATCCTTGGGAAAGTGTTTGTCTTCCGTTCAGTTGATTCCCGCTGATCACAACAATGCAGAACAATAGGACTGGATCCTCAGGCCAAACGGGAAACCGGTTTCATATTCCGGCCTCATTTTCTTTCTTCTTAGTTTGAGGAAAGCAACTCATCACCTGACAGATAAACTGGCAGAGGAGCAATTCCCTGCCTTCTAGCTAAGAGGTGGAATTAGGTGGAGATTCTGTCTCAGAGGAAACTGGTGTTGAATGGATTCCAGTCGCCTGCCTGTTCTACAGAAAAACAACCGCAGACCAGACAACTGCTGGCCATGAAGCTGAGGGAAATATTTCTAATCCTATTTATGGTCACCTTTCTGGACATTTAAGATAATCTGACTAAATTAGAGACTTTAATCATAGAGCTAAAATTAAAAAGAAAAATCTGTTTCATTTCAAACCAAATAAATCAGCTTAGATGTTTTCACATAGAAGTTCTATAACCAGAACTTGTTCTTTTCCCTCACAATAAACAAGGAAATAAAAATCAGTGACTTGTTTCCAAAATGTTGAATGTGAAAAAAGGCAGAAAAAAGTCCCTCAGAAAGACGTCTTCTACATTTGGACGCTGCTGATTTCTGCGTTCAAAACTTCTGGATGATTTCTGACTTCTGAATTCAGAGCAACAGATAAAACATTTCTTTAAAGCAAAAGATATGATCTGTAATGATCTAAACTGATCCAGGATCATAGATCTAATCAGATTGAAAGTTGAAAATGAGAAAATGTATTTTGGGCCTGAGGAGAATGAGGAGAGAGGGGAAGGAAAGCTGAGAGTAAACATGGACGGATGCAGAGAGGAGGGGAAGCCCCCGCCGCGTCATGACGTGCTGCTGAGGATATTGCTGTGAACTGCGGTAAAAGCTTAGCTGCTAAGAAAGTCACAAGGGAGGGAGAGATTCAGACCCCCGCCTGCTGCTGGCCCACAGCTCTGACTCCTCTAGTCTGGATTATACTGAGAAGGTGCAGGTTGGACCTGCTGCTCTACACCAGGCAGAGCCGAGGAGCACGGAGCCTTTCTGTGTGTTCTGGTTCTATATTTCCTGGACTAAATGCTAACAGAGCCGTGAAGAAACTCCAGCATCACCATGGGATCTGTGATATGTGAGTGATGGCTGCTGGTGCTGCTGGTTTAGGGTGAATGAGGTTGACTCTGTAACAAGATGCATCTTCTGAGGGGTGAAACAAACATGCATGGGGGGGGGGGGGGGGGGGGGGGGGGTCTATCGTTGGTACAGAATGACATAGAAAAGAGAAGAACGACATATTTTCCCTACACTGACTTCCACTATATGGAAGAAATACATGTCAAAGCAAAAGTTCAGTTTATTAAATGTTTTAAAGTTTAAAAACATGCATTCATATGATGCATAACTTACATTTATTTTATAAAAAAGCTTTAAAGTGTTGAAAAGCGTTATGGATCATCACACTCTCTGTATTAAACTAAATTACAATAAGGTTTGTCTGAGTCTGAGGGGATGAATGATGGAAACCAGTCCAATAAAGTTCCTGTCTCTCAGATCTGCTGCAAAAACTGCACCGCTGTGTTTCCCACCGTTTCTGATTCATCAAGATCTCCTATAGTGTCTGTTATGACTCTGGCCGGCCTGAACGTTTAACAAACGATGGCGCTGTAGCTCGGTTTGTTCACTCGTCCATTCAGGAGGACTTGTTGTGGTTAAAGAGCTAAATTCTTTGTTGGTTTGTTTCTTTGTTTGTGTGAAATCAAATCGAAATGATCGTCTCAGAGAAGCAGTGAGTAGTTGTTGCATTTGCTATCTGCAAATTGCTAACCTGGTTGTTAGTCAATATTGATCACTGTAACCAATAATCCAGCTATCTGGAATTACTAGATAATCTCATTTGCTGCTGAAGAAACAGTTGGAATCTGTAAACTTTTAGCAGCAGTTTGAAGGTTGAAGCTGATGGATGATGGATGGATGGATGGATGGATGGATGGATGGATGGATGGATGGATGGATGGATGGATGGATGGATGGATGGATGGATGGATGGATGATGGATGGATGGATGGATGATGGATGATGGATGGATGGATGGATGATGGATGGATGATGGATG
>NW_024037930.1:185000-202500 GCF_016077235.1 Cyprinodon tularosa
AGGATCCATTAGGACCAAAAACACGTTTCTGTTTCTATGTGTAGCTGTTATGTCCAGGTTATGGGTGCATGTTTATGTAGGGTGTGTATGCTAAGATCAGTAAATCTTCTGGTTGGGCTAATCCTGAGTCCAAACTGGAATATGAAGGAATATCTGAACACAGACACCCATCTAACATCCAACCTGATGAAGCTTCAGATGTGATGCTAAGAAAAATACGGGACTCTGCCTAAAGATAGGCTAAGCTTCTGCCTAAAGATAGGCTAAGCTTGTTGGATCAAATAGACTCCTAATAGAAAAGCATCTAATATAGAACCATATTGTTGTGAAGTAGGTTAGCACTTAACAGGAATTTGACTTGGTTTGATGATGCAGACTATATATATATATATATATATATATATATATATATATATATATATATATATATATATATATATATATATATATATATATATATATATGTATATGTATATGTGTATATACAGAATCAGAGGTGAACAAATACTTCGTTACTGTACTTAAGTACACTTTTTAGGTATCTATACTTTACTCCATTACTAATTTTTCCTCCTACTTCTGACTTCTACTCATTACATTTTCAGACAAGTATCTGTACTTTCTATTCCTTAAATTTTTAAAGCAATTGTTATTCGTTATTCTTGGCTTGGGTTTAATGCAGAGGTCACGGATTAGCAGATTACCTGCTGGCTAATCCGGACCCAACCTGATTTAAAACATTTATAAATTACCACATGTTGACTTAGGAAAGTGTCTAAAAGTCAATTACTTTGCTTCTCCTGTTACCCTGAAACTCCCCATCCTCCGCTCTGCCCCGCAGCGCTCCAGACCTCCTGCCCAAAGCAAAGCCTAAAGCCTCTGTTGTTCCTGCCCTATTGCTGCGCTCCGACTTCCTCAGAGCTCGAGGAGAGCATTTGGGATATTATTATTTAATTTGTGGAAGCAAAACATGGAGAAATTAACGCTTAATTTAATATGACAGATTAAAAAATTCCCAATCAGCATCCAGCAGATGTTCATTTTCTGATGGAGATGAGAAATCTGCTTCCTGGTCTGTTGAAGGACCAAGAGTTTGCATCCAATCTTTGAAATAAACTGTGTTAATTTTTTGAAGTATATAAGAATTATGTTTTAATTTGTAGTTACCGATCTGTTGTTACTATATTTTAATTTGACAAACTGGATCTTCTCGCCGTTCTTTCTCCTGTTTGGTGTGATTGTTGAGTGTTGATGGCAGCAGCACAGCTGATATTTCTCTCCAGGATGGAGTCACAGCCAAACAGGAACAGACCAGATGAAGCTACTATGAGAAAAAGCAGAGAGAGCAGAACGTTAGAGATTGAACTAACAGATTCTGCAGAGTGGGAGAATAGAGATAGAATGAAGCAGAATGATGAAAAAGGGGTCCCTATGTCCTCCAGCAGTCTAAGCCTATAGCAGCAGAACTATAGAGATAGATCAGGATAACCTGAGCCACTCTAACTAGAAGCTTTATCAAAAAGGAAAGTTTTAAGCCTAGCCTTAAAAGTAGACAGGGTGTCTGCCTCACGGACTAAAACTGGTAGTTGGTTCCACAGGAGAGGAGCCTGAGAACTAAAAGATCTGCCTCCCATTCTACTTTTAGAAATTCTAGGAACCACTAGTAAACCTGCAGATTGAGAGCGAAGTGCTCTGTTAGGAACATAAGGAACAATCAGATCTCTGATATCAGATGGAGCTTGGCCATTTAAGGCTTTATATGTGAGAAGGAGGATTTTAAATTCTATTCTGGATTTAACAGGAAGCCAATGAAGAGAAGCCAGGATAGGAGAGGGTTCAGCTTTCAGCACCATCATCCCACAGCATCTGATGGGCAAACTGGAACAGCTGGGCTTCAATACACCCCTCTGCTATTGGCTGCTAGACTTCCTCACCAACAGACCTCAGTCAGTCCGGGTCGGACAGAACACCTATGATGTCATCAGTCTAAGCCCCTCCCCTCAGGGCTGCGTCCTGAGCCCCCTGCTGTTCACCCTGATGACACATGACTGCGTCCACAGGTTCACCACCGATCACATGGTGAAGTTTGCAGACAATAGTGTCTAAGATAGCATTAAAGGCTGCTCTTAAGCTATGACCTTCAATGTCAGCATGGATGTTAAAATCCCCCACTAGTATTCAACACCAAATCAGATAGAAACTCTGAAAAGGTATCTAAAAATTCACAGTAAGTTCCGACCTTAGTTCTGAACCTAATTTGCATCATTCAATCAGCTTCACTGCTTTCACACAGCTGTTACAGATCTTATCTGACCAAAGCAGAAACCTGCAGCCACAGTGGCCCCTTCACAGACCAGTTTAGGGCAACTGGAAAGTAACCATCAGAAAGTTATACCTTTCTTTCTAATATATATTTGATTTGAAATGACTAGAATAAAATATCTTCTAGCCTCTCAATTAACTAAAGAAATATAACAGTTGCTGTTATTTTACGCTATGGTCAGGAAGAAAAGTAGCTGTTGGTCTTTTGTTTACGATCAGCTAAAAACTCCATTGATCATTGTTTAAGGCAGTCATACTAAGCAAAGACAGAATCTGTTAATCTTTATACATCTATTTTAATTTGAGAAAATATTAACATGAACTTTGCTAAGTGTAATTCACTGGAAAATTATTATGCTTATTTTAATTCTTCCAAATGAACTAATCTAGCATTTCTTTCTTTGCTAAGAATATTTTATTCCAAACATGATCAATATGATTATTTTAGCTAGATGAATGTCTGCTTAGTCTGAATTTATAGTGATCAAAGAAGCTGAACGTGGCTATTATCTAACATCACGTCATCAATTATCTGTGCTAATTGGCAAAAGGGACCCTTTAAAAAAAAGGGAGTTTAATAAATTATTATATGTGGATTAAATACGTATTCATTATTATATAAAATGTTTATGTCTTGTTTTCTAATCCAGGGCAGTATATCTCGGAGCTTTGCACGTTTGATGCTTGGCATAGTGGTTAGGGCATGGCGCCTGCAACCTAGAGGGTCTGAGTTCAAGTCCCACTCCCATAGACTGCCACTCTGGGTCCCTGAGCAAGACCCTTAGCCTCACACTGCTCCCCGGGCGCCGCACAATGGCAGCCCACCCCTCCCCAAGGGGAGGGGTTAAATGCAGAGAGGGAATTTCATTGGTCTGTAATTGTAGCAGTTTAATGAGAATAAAAAAGCTGGAAAAAAAGTTTTACTGAAGAAGCACCAGAGTATTTTCAGCGGGGGGGGGGGGGGGGGCTGTGCAGTAATTGTTACATTCTTAGTGTCTTTTTTCTTTTCAAAGAAGCTAAATGGTCTGGATAGTTGGTAAATATAACAATGTCTCTAAGCACCAACATTGATAAGCATCGAAGCAAACGCTGTTATGCATGTTAATCATGTTTTCTACTCACTAGTGGTACTTTTGTAAAAGCTAGCTAAGCTACTGACGTCTTTCACATGTAAAAAAGGAAGCATTTAGCAGCTTAGCTCAATAAATCTGTTAAGATCTGAGGGAGAGTTTTTGAAAGCTAGAAGCTCGTGCTTTCAGGGAGACAAAGGAGGCGCCAGGATCTCCAGTTAAAACGAACAATCCTGTTGTCGGACTCTCTGTCCTCCATGGACGGACGGACGGATGTTGCAATATCTATAACAACCCAAACACAGGATTTCAGAATGAGACATCCCCAATTATTAATTTCATTCACTCCCCAGATCTGAACGCCCTGTTAAAAAACTTCACATCCATGAGTAGAGGTAATGCAGCTTGAAGATATTTACACCGCATCAGATAGCGTTCCCCCATGTTAAGCAGGGGGAACGCTATCTGACGGGGTTTATAGACCCATCAGATAGCGTTCCCCCCTGATGTCATTTACGTTGAGTTGCAATAAATGCTAAACTCTCTGCAGGTTCTTGTCTTTGTCGTTCGCTCTATTCAGCTGGCTTTGGAAACACACAGTGAGAAGATGGGGGCCGGGTGGGGAGGGTTACGGGGCCGAGAAACGCAAAAGTAACGCAATAGTTACTTTTACTAGTAACTAGTTACTCTTAATGTTGAGTAAGTCAGTTAGTAACTCTGTTACTTTTTGGGAGAAGTAACTACTAACTATAACTAATTACTTTTTCCAAGTAACGTGCCCAACACTGGTTTATGATCACCTCACTCTTCTTGGGGGGGGGGGGATTAGAATTTGTAGTAGAGTTGAAAGTACAGGTACTTTGTAGTGGAGCATAAGTAGACAGTATCCATCATTAAATCTACTTAAGTAAAGTACAGATATATAAAAATGTACTTAAGTAGAGTAACAAAGTACTTGTGACATCGAGGTGCTTTGAGCTTTCATAATAAAAGCACCTGAGGCTTCGGGGGCAAACGTGGCTGCGTCCCATATTTCGTGGAAACGCCCCGCCCCGCCGGGTTTAGATCTGCAAACACGTCATCAAATGCTGAAATGCAACGTTTAAACTGCAGTTATAAAAATTGTATGTTGCATTTATTTTTGAAATATAGTTCTCAAAACTAATTTAAAGTGCAGCTTTAAAAGGGATAGAAGTAGAACATAGAGAGATGTCACTATAACATTTATTATTGAATGTAGTTAGTAACATTTTTCTGGGTACATCATATTCATACTTCCACAGGAAGTAGTTTCTAACACATGATAGCCTGATACCATTGTGTGTGAAACAATGTCTTTATGTGTTTTCTGTGAGCAAACTTTCTTTAGTTTCCCAGACGACAGGCTTCCAGGTTCTGTTCTTATGATGCACCTTTGTTTATATTTACAGTAATTCAGTAGCTGTGTGTTTGCTTGCAAATATGATAGAAACTGCAGAAATTGTCACATTCAACATGAGGATATTGAATTACTTTATGGGATTATTGACTTTGAATTATAATGTTCATAAAGTTCAGTTATTATGATTAAAAAAATGGAGAGTGATGGATCAGTGGTTAGAGCAGTGCACTCTGAGAAGGCTGTAAGTATCCAGTTCGATCGGCACAGCCTGCACCCTGGGTCCCTGAGCAAGACCCTTACCCCACCCTGCTCCTCAGGCGCCACACAATGGCAGCCCCCTGCTCCCCAAGGGGAGGGGATAAATGCAGAGAGGGAATTTCTCCAGTGTGAGATCAATAAAGTTTAATTTCTATTCTAAATTAGTGTTGCAACTAAGGAGATGCAAAGCAGCTGCTTGGTTGATTCCTCGTTATTCTCATCCACTCCAGCAAAGGTTGTTCTATGCAGAGTTTCCCATTAGGTCAGAGTTACTCAGGTTTCCCTCGTTGTGACAGTGAAGCATCCAGGCCTGTCAGCACTGCGGTTAGAGGCTC
Organism: Cyprinodon tularosa; assembly: GCF_016077235.1. NCBI lineage: Eukaryota > Metazoa > Chordata > Actinopteri > Cyprinodontiformes > Cyprinodontidae > Cyprinodon > Cyprinodon tularosa. The sequence continues at coordinate 190,367 of NW_024037930.1, forward strand.
TGACTATTCTGCTGTTTCCTTCTTTTTTGTTGAGTTATTAGCAACAAAAAGTTAAAGTTAATTCAATCTTCTTTGACCACAGAGTTAAACAGATGAATTTAGCTGTGAGTATTTCTGTGCTGCCTTAGTTGTTGAGGGGATTTCAAAGCTTCTTTGTGCTGACTTTAGGGGAAGTCTATGTGAGCGTAAATAATAACTAATGTATGTATATTGATGATACAGTTTTACTGGTAACCCAGCTGAATTTAAACAATTTCATACATATTCTACTCTATAGAGTTACTTTGTAAAGAAAACATGTAGGCAGGATTTTCAGACCATAAAGGTTTACGTTTTACTTTGCATTCATCATGAAGGAGGAGTCAGAAAATGTTCCAGTAATAGACCAAAAACAGAAACAAAACATATGACTGGATTTTTGTTTTCACACATAAACACACAGAAAGCTGCAGCTCAGCTTCAGTCTGTTGCTTTTTCCCCTTCTGTCTGGATTTTTCACATAGACTCCCGCCCAGCTCTCCTCTCAGCTGCTCATAGGCTGCTTGTTGTTCGGAGCAGAGCTGTTTCCCAGCTGGGTCTGGAAAAACTTACCACAGACACATGGAACGGCTGCAGAGGCTCATGCATGTCTGTTAACTATGACAGAATCCTGAGGAGGACGAAGATCAGTTCATCTGGACTCTGGAAATGGCTGCAGTGATGATGGTGATGAAGACACTGAGTCTAGGTTTTTTCCTCTCTTGCTCTCATCTTACTGCAGCGGATGTTATAATCCTCAAACCGTCTGATAGTGGCTTAGAGTTCCTGGATTTATTTTTCAGTCTGAGGTGTTAGCATGAAGAGTGTCAAACATCTCAAAGGTAATGTTCAACCAACCCAGCGGTCTCATCAGCCGCTGGGTTTTAATCCTGTTTCCTATTCAGGGCATGTTTGCCTCTCAGCATCTTTTGTCAAAGATCATAGAAAATGTTAAGCAGACTTTCACCTATCGGTCAGCGGGATCAGAGACCCGCCTGGGGCCTCCAGTCCGAACCTCACCACAAAAATCAGCTGATTAGCGACGAGCTCACTGAGATGATTACGAATATTCTGAGGCAGATTTTAAACCATTAAAATGTTTAACTGTTTTCTCTGTATTTAGCAAACGAGCAGCCAGCTAGTTTTATTACAGTTTGCTGTTATAGACGAAAGAGGGAGGAAGAGCAGAACATACACTATATTGCCAAAAGTATTTGCTCACCCATCCAAATTATTGGAATCAGGTGTTCCAATCACTTCCATGGCCACAGGTGTATAAATTCAAGCACCTAGGCATGCAGACTGTTTTTACAAACATTTGTGAAAGAATGGGTCGCTCTCAGGAGCTCAGTGAATTCCAGCGTGGAACTGTGATAGGATGCCACCTGTGCAACAAATCCAGTCGTGAAATTTCCTCGCTCCTAAATATTCCACAGTCAACTGTCAGCTGTATTATAAGAAAATGGAAGTGTTTGGGAACGACAGCAACTCAGCCACGAAGTGGTAGGCCACGTAAACTGACGGAGCGGGGTCAGCGGATGCTGACGCGCATAGTGCGAAGAGGTCGCCAACTTTCTGCAGAGTCAATCACTACAGACCTCCAAACTTCATGTGGCCTTCAGATTAGCTCAAGAACAGTGTGCAGAGAGCTTCATGGAATGGGTTTCCATGGTCGAGCAGCTGCATCCAAGCCATACATCACCAAGTGCAATGCAAAGCGTCGGATACGGTGGTGTAAAGCACGCCGCCACTGGACTCTAGAGCAGTGGAGACGCGTTCTCTGGAGTGACGAATCGCGCTTCTCCATCTGGCAATCTGATGGACGGGTCTGGGTTTGGCGGTTGCCAGGAGAACGGTACTTGTCTGACTGCATTGTGCCAAGTGTAAAGTTTGGTGGAGGGGGGATTATGGTGTGGGGTTGTTTTTCAGGAGCTGGGCTTGGCCCCTTAGTTCCAGTGAAAGGAACTCTGAATGCTTCAGCATACCAAGACATTTTGGACAATTCCATGCTCCCAACTTTGTGGGAACAGTTTGGAGCTGGCCCCCTTCCTCTTCCAACATGACTGTGCACCAGTGCACAAAGCAAGGTCCATAAAGACATGGATGACAGAGTCTGGTGTGGATGAACTTGACTGGCCTGCACAGAGTCCTGACCTCAACCCGATAGAACACCTTTGGGATGAATTAGAGCGGAGACTGAGAGCCAGGCCTTCTCGTCCAACATCAGTGTGCGACCTCACAAATGCGCTTCTGGAAGAATGGTCAAAAATTCCCATAAACACACTCCTAAACCTTGTGGACAGCCTTCCCAGAAGAGTTGAAGCTGTTCTAGCTGCAAAGGGTGGACCGACGTCATATTGAACCCTATGGATTAGGAACGGGATGTCACTTAAGCTCATATGTGAGTCAAGGCAGGTGAGCAAATACTTTTGGCAATATAGTGTATTTAGACTTAGACTTCTTTATTTGTCATTTTGTATGCACAGGGTGCATACAGAACGAAATTGCGTTACATACAGCTTATGAACGTTGCATTGATATTTCAAATGGCACGAGTTATAGAAAAATACAAAAAGTGCAGCAGTGGTCAAAGTGTGAACAGTGCAGAGGATAAGAGACAGTGTGCAAGTTGCAGTGGTTCAGTGCAGAATGGCATTTGTGCAAAAAATGCGTTATTGAAAAATACAATGAGATGAACAATTTAAAGGGCTAAAAGTTAAAAGTTCAGCAGCATTTGATGCCCGATAATGTGCAATAGGTGCAGAGTTCGGATTGTGGATCAAAGGTTCAACAGTCTGATGGCAGTGGGGAAGAAGCTGTTGCACAACCTGGTGGATCTGCAGCGGATGCTGCGGAACCTCTTTCCAGAGGGCAGCAGGGAGAACAGTCCATGGTGGGGGTGTGAGGGGTCTTTGATGATATTACGGGCTCGGGACACACAGCGCTGTGATGAAATGTCCTTAATGGAGGGAAGAGGAGCCCCAATGATTCCTTCCGCTGTCCTCACCACCCTCCTCACATTCTTCCAGTCAGAAGCTCTGCAGCCTCCACACCACAGAGAGAGACAGCTGGTCAGAACGCTCTCTATGGTGCTTCTGTAGAAGGTTGTGAGGATGGGCGGGGGCAGGCGGGCTCTCCTCATCCTCCGCAGAAAGTACAAGCGCTTCTGTGCCCTCTTCACTAGAGATGAAGTGTTTACAGTCCAGGTGAGGTTGTCCGTGATGTGCACCCCCAGGAACTTTGTGCTGCTGACCACCTCCACAGCTGAGCTGTTGATGAGCAGTGGAGCATGGTGGGGGCGGTTTTTCCTGAAGTCGACGATGATCTCCTTCGTCTTCTCCACGTTCAGGATCAGACTGTTTTCACTGCACCAGTCCACCAGCTGCTCCACCTCCTCTCTGTAGTCCCGGTCGTTGTCGTCCCTGATGAGGCCCACCACCGTGGTGTCGTCCGCAAACTTCACGATGTGATTGGTGGTGAACCTGGGGACGCAGTCATATGTCATCAGGGTGAACAGCAGGGGGCTCAGGACGCAGCCCTGAGGGGAGCCCGTGCTGAGGGTGATGACATCAGAGGTGTTCTGACCGACCCGGACTGACTGAGGTCTGTTGGTGAGGAAGTCCAGCAGCCAGTTTCGAAGGGGTGTGTTGAAGCCCAGATGTTCCAGCTTTCCCACCAGGTGCTGTGGGATGATGGTGTTAAACGCTGAACTGAAGTCCAGGAACAGCATCCGCACGTGGGTGTTCTTCTCCTCCAGGTGGGCCAGGCTCAGGTGAAGAGCAGAGGAGATGGCGTCCTCAGTGGAGCGGTTTCGCCGGTAGGCAAACTGGAACGGGTCGAGTGTTGGGGGGAGACTGGAGACGATGTGTTCCTTTACCAGCCTTTCAAAGCACTTCATCATGATGGGAGTCAGTGCGACGGGCCGGTAGTCGTTGTAGCAGGTGACTTGAGGTTTCTTTGGCACTGGGATGATGGAGGCAGACTTGAAGCATGCTGGCACTGTGGCATGCTCCAGCGAGGTGTTAAAAATGTCCGTGAGGACACCAGCTAGCTGACCTGCACACTCCTTGAGCACCCGCCCAGGTATGTTGTCGGGACCTGGGGCCTTCCGCGGGTTGACCCTCCTCAGAGTCTTCCACACGTCGGCTGTGTCAAGGCAGAGAACCTCCTCTTCCTGATGTGGGACAGCCTTCACTGCTGGAGTGCGATTTAGTGCCTCAAACCTCCCAAAGAAGTTATTTAGTCCGTTTAGGAAGTCAGCATCAACTTCATCCACCGGGGCAGGGGGCGTGTTGTGGTCTGTGATCGCCCGTATGCCTTGCCACATGCTCCTGGTGTTGTTGGCGTCGTGGAACAGATGCTGGATTTTCTGGTTATGGTTCCGCTTTGCTAACCTGATGGCACGGTTCAGGGTGGCTCTAGCTGTCCTCAGTGCCTCCTTGTCACCAGACTTGAAGGCTGAGTTCCGTGCTTTTAGCGCGTGGCGGACCTCCTCAGTCATCCAGGGCCGTTGGTTGGCTCGGGTGGTGATGGTCTTTGTTGTGCTGACGTCCTCGATGCAGTGGTTGATGTAGGCTGAAACAGTCATGGCGTACTCATCAACATTGATCTTGTTGTCATATGTTGCTGCTGATTTGAACATGTCCCATTCAGAGCATTCAAAGCAGTCCTGGAGTGCATCCATGGCCCCCTCCGTCCAGACCCTCACCTGCTTCACTGTAGGTTTTGCTCTGATCAGCAGGGGTCTGTATGCAGGAATTAGCATCACAGAAAGGTGGTCTGAGGAGCCGATGTGGGGGCGGGGGGCTGCTCTGAATGCGTCTTTTATGTTTGTATAAACTAAGTCCAGAGTGTTCTCTCCACGAGTAGCAAAATCCACGTGTTGATAAAAATGAGGGAGAACAGTTTTCATATTCGCCTGATTAAAATCTCCAGCAATGATGAAAACGCCCTCTGTGTGTGTAGATTGCAGCTCAGAGACAGTCCGATAGAGAACACTCATGGCCTCCTTTGTATCAGCGCTGGGGGGGACATACACCGCTGTGATGGTAACAACAGTGAACTCTCTGGGCAGGTAAAAGGGTCTGCAGCTAACAGTCAGAAGCTCTATGTCCGGAGAGCAAAAACTTGTGACTATTCTAGCATTTTTACACCAGTTGTTATTGATGTAAACACAGAGTCCGCCTCCTCGGCTCTTACCGCTGAGTTCTTTGTTTCTGTCGGCGCGGAAAGTAGCTAGCCCCTCCAGGCTAATGGCGTTGTTCATTTAAATGTTCATTCATGCCTTAGTTACTCCTGATTGTTTCGTTTTAATGAATCTCATCAGGAAGAAGCTGCTCTCTGTCTTTGTTGCGTAAGAATGTTTATGTCATGATCTCGTTCCCTGGATATTTAAATAAATGTGTGTCTGGTGTTTCATTAAAATTAACAGGTACAGAAACAGTCTTTAGAGATTTGGGTCTGTATTTAAAAAATAATGTTAATTATTATTAATGATGTTAAAAAATGTCCTTAAGGACAGAGATCAGGTGACTCAGCAGAAAAAAATCCTGGTTTAGATTTATATTCAGCCAGTAACTCTGAAAAAGGTTATAAAGCGAAAACAAATGAACTTTGGCTTTTTGGATGAAAATGTTTTTTTTCTAGTTAGTAATTAAAAGATCAAAGCTAAAAAGCAGATGTGTGTTTATGGGGAGTTACATGCAGATTTGCCTCCACTATTAACACAGCTTTGATTTAGAAAATGAGTCGATGCAATCCAAAGAATGACCAATTTCTGCTGACAGTGACTGAAACTCATTCTCAGTGTTGGATGCATTTTTGGTGCATATGTTCATTGCATTGTAAATGTGTAGAAGTATACAGCGTATTATCAGGCCTAGTATGTCAGCAGACTAAGCAATAAACAGAGACATTGATTATTAAAGGTCGTGATCAGCTGCTGTTTCCACCACAGCAGCAAACAAATTATGTCTTTATTCTCCACGACAGAAACTGTTTTGTTCCCTGAAGCTTTCGGCTGGAATGGTTTCATTACTTTGGTCTTAAGGCATTTTTAGAGAAGGTTCTTGAAGGTTATGATGAGGGATAATTACTGTAAAAGAACAGCTGTTTGTAATTGAAGATTTGTTCAGACACATCTGTACCAGAGAATACAGAACTTTAAAAAGTGTCACCAATACAAAGAGCCCATTTTAACCAAACTCCAGGGTTTGTTTCCACGCAGATACAGTTAGAAAAAGAAAATGAGACCAATCCAAAATGTATGTCATAGTCGCCATTTTTCTTAAATAATAATAAGTCATATTTAGTTGGTGACTTTGCACCAAACTAATTTATTAACCTGAAACATCAGGCTGAAGGTAAAACTGACAAATATCCCAAAAAGACATTTCACTTCCAACCCCAGCTAATCCAAAATATAAACAGATCAAAGAATGGAAATATCCAGAGGACTTTAAAGTGACTTTGACTCGCTTCCCTTTTCAATCTGGGATCTTCGTACTGAACAGCGGCCATCGTATTTTACTGGTAATAGGCATGAGAGGCTTTGATCTGTGCAGTTAAACACTCAAATCTCTGAATGCTGCAAACATCCCAGGGTTCCTGCGCAGTCGTCCGTCCCGCTGCTCAGAAATCCAGGCTGCAGTGTAACTGTAGTAACTGGTGACCTGCTACTCTTATACCGCCTAGGTCAGAGGTTACCGATTAGCGGACCGCGGTCCGGATCCGGACCCCCCTGCTGGCTAATCCAAACCCAACCTGATTTAAAACATTTATAACTTACCGCTTGATTTTCCGACAACAGTGTCTAATTTCACTTGCTCCTCTTCTCCTGTTAATACGGTAAAGCCCTGGGGAGCGTCCGGCTCCAGGCTGCACGTGATCCAAATGAGCCAATGAGCTGTCAGTCTGGGTTGCTGCTGCTGCTACTTTTAGACACAGCAGGCAAACCTGTGGCAAGCCGGGCGATGGGAAAGAAGGAGAAGACCATGAGAAAAAGAGAGCAGAGAAAGTGTGGACTGCTGGAAGAACTGCGGTGAACTGGTGAAAGAAAAGTGAAATGGCGTGCTCAAAGATGACCCTGCACATTTAGAGGATGTTTGGCTCAACCTGCTGCTGTGAAGCAGGATTCTCCACCATGAACAGAATCAACAATAAATCTGGATCCAGGCTCAAAATGAGCTCCTTGATATGTGCTTGAGAATGGCTTAGTCTCCGGTTAAACCCAGGTTTAAAGCCTTGCAGGGCAGCCTAAAGCCCACTGCCAACATTAAGACAGAAAAAAGAAAGAAAAGAACAAACCATCAGTTCAGGGGTTTGAGAAAATATGGGAATCAGGAAATTGTCTTCATAAAAACATTTTAAAATGAAAACATTTTCTATTTTTTTTCTATTTTTTTATTTATAAATTCAATGTATAACATTGATGCATAACCACCTCATTTTATTTCAGTGTTAAATTCTGTTTAAAGTAACAGATTATAATTAAAAATGCCTCTGGACCTTTATTGGTTGATTTTCCTTATTCGGACCCTTGCTGTTTTTTCATTGGTTACCGCTGGCCCAGGTGATGAGGCTGATGATCTGCTCATGTGTGGAGAAGCAGGAGCAGCTAATGAGTCCCGCCCACCTGCAAATTCCAGACTCGCTCTGCTGGAAAAATCTGAAGGATCAACAACAAACCCTCAATCTCAAAAAGTTCCAGACAAACCAATTTGGCCATTAAGGTTTTTCACAAATAAAGGTATAATAAATGTGTTTAAAATAATTTCCTCTTCATTTTGTGTAGAATTTTGCAATTATGGTTGGATCTCTCAGCTCATTTTGCGTTTAGAAAGCTAGTTTAAAGGGTTAGCATTGGGTTTTATTGAAATTTAATTATATCCCCATTACTTGATTGATGATTACTAAGTAGAGAAGATAACATTATTAGCATCACATGCAGGGCCGGCGATAGCTATAGGCGAGCTAGGCAATTGCCTAGGGCGACAAATGTGTTGGGGGCGCCCTCTAGCGTCGCCCTTAGGCTTACTTCCCATTAATCATAGAATTAGAAAAAAAAAAGCAAATTAAACCGGTTATGAAGCGTCCGTCAGTTTGACTTAACCTTACGTATATGTAAATAGCAAAATATGAACAAATAAATATACCACCGTTTTTTTATTTATTTTTTCACATTTAAGAGAAAATCGAAAAAGATTCTGATCACTTTTCAAGCGCCCTCCAACCCGGAAGTCGTGACGTCAATCACTGCAGCATGTACACCAATATTTTGGAATGAAATTGTAAGCAAACAGATATTAAAAGTAAAACAAGTGAAGTCTGGCACTTAACTTTGCTCGCGACTCGAGAATGGCTGAACGGAAAAGACTCCTCCTCCTGCCGCCGCAGTCGGGCCCGTCTTAATCATCCACTCAGAGTACCACTGGTGAGCGCACACAGACTTTGTAGCTTGTCCGGTCAGTTAAAAATATTAATTGTGAAATCCGTCTTGTAATCGGATGCATACAAGCTAGTTAGCTTGAAAAGTAAATAAAGTTTCAGACGTGCTGCATGATGATGTGTTCAGATTGGCTCAGTAAAACGACAATTAGGTTATCATGATGCGTTCAAGTGTAACGTAAAGAAAACGGGAAATTTTGTTTTTGGCGAGAAACATGAGTAATACAGTTGTATATTGCTCTATATATAATTAAACTACTGATGCCAACATTTATTAAAAATTACATTTAATATAAAATACAATTATTTATTTGTTAAATATTTTCCTAATCACTAAAAACATGAAAAAGTGTCAGTAGACAATACATTAACCAACAATTGTGAAAATATATTCTAGTTAGTTTTATGTCATTTCGAAGTGGCCTATTACATTAGCCATGTTTATTGAAGGCTAGAAACGTTTTTGTTATGCTCACTTGTTAAGCAATAGAAGCAATACCAGTTCTGTTAATAAAATTTTGTTGCATCGTCTTTCCACCAAATAACAGAAAAGTATTGATAGTGGTATCGATAAAGACTCGGATCGATAAGGAGTATCGATAAAGGTATCGATATCAATAAATATTAACGATCCCCATCCCTAATGTTGACATCATTTTTTTCTCAGTATATATGCAGCAGAATTATGTGCTATATTATTAGCTTGAGAATGGGTAGAAGATACTAATATAAATAAAATATTTTGTAGTGATTATCTGCATTGAGTATTCAAAAGGGATGTACAAATAATCATCAAAATATATGAAGTTATGGCTGTTCATCATAGAATATGTGAACAAAAAAAAAACAACAACTTCAAACTTTTAATTTTGTAATGGTATTCATAAAAGCACTTTTGTTTGTAGAGGGTTAATCCTTTCTTTAATCACTAATCAATGTCAGAAATCAGGGTAAATATACCTGATATATTTTATTTAGAGGAAATTTTTGTTTATCTCATTTCTATTTATGTTCAAATGATTTAATTGAACTGGAACAGAAAATTTAATTTAATGTTTATCAATTACTTTTTCATGTAGTCCTTGGTTGAAGAATTTCTTAAATTTATAATTTTTTATTGTTATTTGGTCATTTCTGAAATTGATTTATTTAATATTTGTTTAATGTGTGTTAAATTTGTTAATTGTCTGAAATAAATTCATTCAATGATTCAATCCAGTTTTTTAGTTATACTTTACCTAAGTGTCCTTACAGATGGTTAAAAGTGTTTCTGCACAGTGCTAACTTTGAGTGTGTAATAAATTATTTAAAATAATAAAAAAGAAAAGGTACTGAAACCTATTCTGGTATTTGTCTATGCATCACTCCATGCTAAGTTACAGTTTTTTCTGAATGCTTAAACACAACCTTGATTCTTATAGCACAATTTCTAAAACTATTAATACTTATAGCAAATCCACTCACTGAGTTCACAAAACTAAAAGAACAAACACTGCTTTGCACTCAATTTGCAATTTTGTAACACACACTTTGCACAACTGTAGGCACAATTCACCGCACAGCACTCTTTGTGGAACTGTAAACACAATTCAATGAAGCACTAAACAGATGCTGAAAACAGTACTGGTATTTCGCACGGCAACAGTGAGGGAGGGGGGGGGGGGGGGGGGCGCAAAACTCAATCTCGCCTAGGGCAACCAAAGGGCTAGAACCGGCCCTGATCACATGTAAGAAGTTGAGGTAGTGGAGGACGATAAATACCTGGACCTGTATTTACTTAGATAACAGACTCAGACAGAGCCGACTGTACTTTTTGCAGAAGTATAGATCTATCAGTGTGTAAAATAGCCTCATCCGTGCCATTTTAAATGAGTTTCTAGTGGACTCAAAATTTCCCACAATGCACCTTGAAAATTAGTGATCATCCACGGTCACTAGACGAACACATATATCCCACAATGCTTTGTGAGGAGAGCTCTCCTCGCTACCCGACCGTGGTGACTAATAAACATGGTGCCGGAACCCTGTGGGGAGGTGCGTCATGTGACCAATACTGTACTGCACCTGGAGAAAAAATAACCAATATCCAGCTATGGACATTTTAACATTAATTTGAGATTAGCAGCAACATCAGAGATGTGCAGAATGACAGCAGCAGGTTATTTAACTGACTAAGATAGAAACTGTGTAACATCATCATGAATGGAAGAACTGGTTGAGGTTGATGGGAACAGTGGTGGTTCTAGAGTCTTCCAGCTGCTGGGAGGAAGGATCTGTGATAACGCTCCCTGGTGCATTTAAGGTGCAGCAGGCTGTCACTGAAGGAGCTGTCCAGTTCAGCACCAGCTTCATGCATGAGGGGGGGGATGTTCATTTAGTTAGGATCCGTCTGTTTCCCACCTCCTGCTCTGAGTCCAGAGGGCATCCAATCACAGCTGGCCTTCCTGATCAGCTGATCCAGCCGCTTCCTCTCAGCTCCAGATGAGCCGCTGCTCCAACAGACAGCTCCATAGAAGATGGCTGATGCTACAGCAGAGTCAGAGAAGGTCTTTAGGAACACCCCCCCCTGCAGTCTCCTCAGCAGGAAGAGTCTCTGACCTTCCTGATCCAGAGCCTCAGTGTTGAAAGTCCACCACTAGCCCCTTGGTTTCTCCTGCATTCATAAGAAGGTGGTTCTGCTGGAACCAGACCACCAAGTTTTGGGTCCCCTGTCTGTCCTCTGAATCGTCTCCACCTGTGATGAGGCCAACTATGGCAGAATGGTCAGAGAAGGTCTGGAGGACGTCAGTTCTTCCAAGTCTTTCCTTCTGCTAAATAGAAACTTTTTAAATCACACTTTATAGATGCACCTGGTTTATATCAGACAGGTAATTTTAGGCAGGTTCATGCTAACAGCCTTTAGGGGCTAAACCTGCTAGGAATGACAGACTGCAGCACAAACATCCAGCTGATTGGTATCAGCTGATCAAACCTGTTCTTTATGTTTCATAACCAGCTGATTGGTTTTATACTGTATTCTATCTGGGTATGATCTTTAAAAGCATCTTTACAAAGTGACTGATTTTATTGTTGGAATTAATTTAGACTTTTTCAGTTTACCTGCCGTTAAGCTTATAAAGGGGTTCTAGTCACGTACTGATATAAAACCGCATCATGGAATAAAACAATGTTCTTCTTCTTTGTAGACTGTACTTAGTCCTTTTCAGCATGAACATATTTTTTACACTATTTTCTCTTTCTATGGTATAAATACTTTAAAATAAGATTTTTTTTTTGACAAACAGAATAACAATAAAGTGTGGATCACAGAAATAAAATATGATTAGCCAACAGGTCTCCATCATTTACTGAGAGAGTCGATATTGGTACGGTCACAGTACGTAACTAGGCCCCTTTAACACAGTAACTTTGACTAATATACTGACGAATGCATGATTATCATGTATGTGACGAGTTTGTTTTGTTGCAGATGAGATCATGCAGCAGGAGATCAGGCCCCTGCTGGCTGTGGACATCATAGAGCAGCTTCATCGCCAGTTTGCCTTGCTTTCAGGTGAATGACTAACCTTCTCCATCACACCTTTGCTTGTTTTCAATGCTGTCCCGCACACCTAGAAACACTCTGGTTTCTCTCAACCAGGTGAGAAGAAAAAAGGCAGAAGGATGCTGCT
>NW_024037930.1:207500-275686 GCF_016077235.1 Cyprinodon tularosa
TCTTGAAATGAAGGCAGTAAATATAAGCTGGCATTCTTTGTGCTGCAGGAGGGAGAGGGAAGGATGGAGCCCCCATCATCACTTTCCCGGAGTACTCAGGCTTTAGTGAAGTACCAGAGGAAGATTTCCTGAATGTCGTTACCTACCTGACCAGTATCCCCAGGTATGTATGGAAACACATGAAAAAAGGAAGCAAACAAATAAAGCTTTTGACTTTCAGTCTGTCTTCACAGATTCCGAGGTTTTACTCTGAATTTCTACAGCAGAAATTATTGGGATTGAAACAAAAACACTCAGAATCATAAAACATCTGCAGCATTGTCCGGCAGATGTTGAAGGACCTCAGCAGCCTCAGAAAACAGAGACGCTCTTGTCCTTCCTCTAGAGGGCATCCGTGTTATTTTAGTCCAGTCCAGTTTATTGTCCAAGGGTCCCCATAAGTATTTATAATCTGTGGACCGAAATGCTTGTTTTCCTTGTAATGCTAAAGATCATTTCTTTTTGCTCTCAGTTTGCAGCGTTTTGATAAAATAATAACACTTTACTTTCCGATGCTTCCCTTGTCCCCAGCTTGGATGCTGCAAGCATCGGCTTCATCATCATCATTGATCGGAGGAAGGATAAATGGAGTTCAGTGAAGGCCTCTCTGTCCCGGATCGCCGTGAGTTCTCCAAATAAGTCACCTTAAATTTCTCTGTGGCAGCAGTTGCATTTCCAGACAGATTTACTGATTTCATTTTCCGTTAAAATGGGGTCAAATGTTGAAGAAAAGAAAGAAAGTGCGATAAACAACTAGAAAAGCACTCAGAGACGTAAACCTCCACCAAGTATCTGGTTTTCCTGACAAATTGAGATTCCCACCTTAAGTTATTTCCTGTATTCACAGAATCTTTGCAAAAATTTCCAGATCCAGATGTTGAATCGGATCATCACCAAAACATAATCTATTACGCCAGTGATATTGCAGACCTTCTCTGGAGATTTTAGCAAAATCTCTCCATAAAATTTTAGATATTTTCAAAAAAACAGATCAGCAGGCAAAAACCAACACAGATAAAAACATGACCTCCTTGGCAGAAATAAAAATAATGGATTAAACTGTCAGAGACGTCGATAGAGAGTCAATTTTAGGACATCCTCGGGTTTCTGGAAAAAAAGGAAACTGAAATCAGTAAAAAATCAATAAAAAATGGAAAATTGTACCAGGAACCAACAGGAACCATTGGGAACCATCCGGAAGCATCATGCTTAAGATGTGTTATGTGATGCCTGCTTTTAAAAACTTCTTTTAGTTCTTTCTTCCTTCTAATTCCTTTGATCTTTTTCCTGAGGCATTAGGATGTCCTAAAGTTTCCACCACACTTAAGGCTTATTTATTAGAATTTAATAAGGAAAACAAGTTTCTGATTAAAAGAGAAAGCCAAAAGTAAATGAAAGGTAACTTCAGCCACAGAGATGTTCTCTGCTTTCGGCCAATGAATGTGGACGTAGTTTTCTTCATTGTCACTGACGCAGACTGGCCTGTTTCATCCCTAAAGAGAAATGAAGAAAGACGGGAACATTCCCTGATGAAGTCAGAAACCATGAAGCGTCTCTGAGGAATTAAATACAATAAAAGTTCTGTCACTTTGATTTCATTTAACTCATCAGGTGTCTTTTTTGTTCATGTTCCTAAATTTTGCACAAACCTAATTATTAAAAGGCAGGAAAAGATGTAACAGCTCTGGGAACTTCCTTTAAAGCAGAGATTAAAGGTGTTATTCTTGCTTTTTTAGGTTCTTCCTCAGCACAGCGATCGCTGACCGGTGTCTTGTTGTTTCTTTAGGGTGCGTTTCCAGGAAACCTTCAGCTGGTGCTGGTGCTGAGGCCATCCAGATTCTTTCAGAGGACAATAGCAGATATTGGAATAAAACTCCACAAAGATGACTTCAAAATGAAGGTACAGAGGAGCCGCTTTCAGTCAACGAATGATTTACTATTAGGCTAAAAACTTTCCATCAACTTTCATACTTAGAGCAAAGATTCTCTGCTATAACCTTAAACAGTTGCAGATTTTTCTTTAAAATGTTTCATTTTTTACCTAAAATAGATGAATGGCTGCATTTTTCTATTTCTGTCAGGACTTTAAAGAAACTCTATTATAAACATTTGTTCCAAAGTTGGCCAGAACTTTTCCAAAATTATTTTTCCACCTCAAAAAACTGAATCACTGAAAAGTAGTATCTATTGTAAGGCTCCCTCTAAATATGACCCATTTTAATCTAAATGTACCGTTAGGAAATATATCAACAAAATAAACAGAAAATAAGCGGAAAAAAATGTCTAAAAACAAAATCACAAAAGCAATAAACCTTTATAATCCCATTTCCTGGTAGCAGGCAATACATCAGTGTAGAAAGGTTAGCGCTGCCAAATATTCTCCTGTTGGGAAGGAAGCTTCAATAGATCTTGGTTCTGGTCAGACGGAGTCCTGCGCCTCTTCTTCCTGAGGGCTAACAGTGGAAAAACTAAACACCTGAAAACATCCTGAAATATACTTAACAAAGAGAAACTAAGGGTTAATGATAGCATCACCGGGGAAGCCCATTGGCTAACGGGATTTTAATGGATAACATTTCCTGAAGAGCTACGGTGACTTCCACTTTTACACTCTCAACCTATGAACATTGAAGAAGCAGTAAATATGCCTTCTGCTTAAGAGCTAAAACTTATTCAAGAAAAAAGATTTTAAAAAGTCTTGTAACCTTTTAAGTTATTTAAGACTTTATGTTCTGGAGGAGTGAGAATCTTCACCAACACACAGAAAAGCAAGAACATTCTGCTTTTCTTCTACAGCTAAAGGAACCAAAACAGATAAAAGCTGGACCAGATTTAACTTTAAAAAGATAAATCTGGACAGACAATGAAAAAAGATGCAATGAAACCAGCAGCCGATAAACATATAACATGGATATAACATAATGTCAAGCAGAAAACATAGAACTAGACATGTCAGAGAGAACATTAGTAGCTTCAACTCTGTACTTGCTAATCCTATGACTCATGATAGTCTTAATTCATTCAGATTCAGATTATTTTTTTCTTAAAAAACATTGATATTTATATAATATTGATATAAATTGGTATCAATCAGCTCAATGTTTAAATTACAGACTTTTTCAGTCTTGGAAGTTTAAAGATAATAAACTTCATAGTAGAACGCTGGACTCTGTTATGAACTTTTAATGCTGCTGTGATATTTTATCAGCAGATTATGAAAATATGATTAACTTGAACTGCAAGTTGTTTGTTAATTAAAAGGTCATTTAAAATCGAGGGAAATATCAATTGAATGTTAAGAGGGGCAACAGTGGCGACGGGTGCAGCAGTCTGCCCTGCAAACTGTTGCTGGTTCAAGCCCCAGCTCGGCTTTCAGTGTCAATTTGTCCTCGGGCAAGACACTTCACCAGCATTGCCTACTGTGGTGGTCAGATGGTGGCGCCAGCGTACGGCAGCCTGGCGTCTATCAGTGAGCCCCAGGGTAGCTGTGGCTACAATGCAGCTCACCACCATCAGTTTATGAATGAATGATTTAATGTAAAGTTCCTGAATTTAAAAGTGCTATAAAAGTTACAGACAATTTACCATTTAGTTGAATAATTATTATAACTCTAATCCACTTACTCACCAGGATTCTTGGTCTTTTCCATCCAAAGTTAGACTCCTGGACCGGCTGGTTTAGACTGTGGCTATCAGCAGAGTTAATAATCACCAACCAAAGAAAACTGCTCATTCAAATGTTACCAAGAGGAAAGTGAGTCTGAACTCAGTGATAAATCATTCGTTGCACAATAAACATAAACTACTACGGGTTAAAATTATGTCTTTATTTCTAACAATCAAGGATTATGGGAAACTTTAACATCCATGCAAAAACTGCACAAGAAAATAAACATGAGGTAGATTAAAAGAATAATTTGGAAGGAAGCAAAAAGTTTCTAAAAGTGCGTTTAAACGGCTCTCGATTATTTTACAATGGTTAATGGTTCACATTAACTATACAGCATTGTAGCACGTCGGCTAGCCTACGTACATCTAAAACCCAGCTAGGGGAGCTTTATTAAGGCAACGAGCCATAAAATGGCCGCCCCCCTACCATGGTCAAAGGAGGTGGAGTAACAGCGCTGAAAGAAGCGTTATGGCTAAATTTAACCCCACAAATCTCAGGACAATAGGTTTTGAAAACTCAGAAAATAGCTGCCCCTACAATGCAGTCGCACGAGGCGTAAGACGTCTTACAATTCTCTCAGTTCACTTCTAACACGCTAATTTCAGCACAAAAGGAAACAGGAAATCAAAATGAACGCAATAGCAGGTGGTCACACGACATTCATTCATACCATAAGTTCTGGTAGATTAAAGGAACCCGACACCCGCCTAAGCTAAGCCTCGCCTAAGCTAAGCACCTTGACTGAGCATCCGATGGGATATTGAGAGGGTTTTACTGAGTCGGCTCTGGGTGGAAGAAGGGGGGGGGGGCTCTAAAACTTAATGGTAACTTATGGCTTAGTCAAAAAAACAACAAAAAACACGCTGCAACGCCGGCTTCTCACAACGAGGATCCCTGTTGGGTCGTTGCAGGACAGTTGGTTAACCAATGGCTGCGTCTGCACGTGTCCGTCTTAAAGAGACGTGTCCTGAATTTGGCTGACCGTGTTTGCCCTAAAGACTATTATCCTTCCAGCAGTGTTTGTGTCACAGTATAGGTTATAATCCTTCTCTTTTAGGTGGTTATGCTGAACTCCCTGGCAGATCTTCATGGGTATGTGGATAAAAGTCAACTGACCCAGGAATTTGGAGGTAGTCTGGAATACTCTCACAGCCAGTGGATCCACCACAGAACTGTGAGTCAGAACTGATTGGTAACACTGAGCTAAGGACACTTTGTCATGACTCTGAACTTTCTGCTTCTGTTTAAGTTTTCTTTTTTACTGTTATACTTTGAATCATGTCTTTCTGTGTTTTCTAGTTTATTGGTTTTATTTCCATTTGTTTTATTCTAGTTATTTTGCATTGTTTGATGTCTTAGGTATTGTTTGCCCTCTGCTGCCCTCTTGTGTCAGTCTCTTTTCTCCTAGCTCCCTTCTAGACTCCTCTGTCCACACCTGCTCCCAATCTGCTGATTAGCCTGCTCTTTGTTCAGTCTCCCCTTTACTTACCTCATGTTCAGTCACTGTTTGCTGGATCCCTGTTGTTGTTTTGTGCTTTTGTTTTGCTCCGTCATTTCCTGGCTCCTCATGTCTGTTTTCAGTATTTTAGATTTTTTGATTTTTGACCTGACAAGCTTAGCCTTTAAGGAATACTGTCAGTTTCTTTACTTTTATTACCGTATGAAACAAAAAAAGCCCCCTAATCATTCCTGAAAATGTTTGTATTTTCATGCAATTGACAGATACATGAAGGTTCTTCTTTTGGTTCCACTCATGAAATCCAAGATGGCTGCCGATAAGGCACATTGAGCTGTAAATAAATCTGGAATATCATCAAATGTTATGAAAAGAACTTGAAATCCAAAGTTTATGTTGAGTTCTTGAGTAAGTAAAGTTATGGGATCAAGTTTTATCTTTTGGGACGTTTTCAGCACTTTCCAATGTCTAATCCTAATCACCAGCAGTACTGCGTAGATTGACATCATTATTATTATTAAATAACCAAATAAGGAAACTGCAGCTAAGTTTGCAGAAGACATGATGAAGAGAAAAAGTCAAACAAGCAAGAAAACTGAAGGTTATAGTTATAAAATAAATGATGATCTCACAAAGAGAAGTTAGGAGATTATAAGAAAATCAAGAATCATAAAAAAGAAGATGAACATTAAAGACAGAAAATGTAAAATAAAGAAACAACTGAATGTAAAGCAGGACAGGTGGAAGTTCTGCTCATCAGAACTGGATCAATTTAAATAAACTGATGATCACAGTTCAGATGTCATAACTATATTTTCTCTATTTTATTGGATAAATTAAATTTAAAATTTCTCTCTAGAAATTAAATTTCAACTGATCCATTGTTTATTTTATTTATTTTTTTACAGTGTCCTGTCTGGCAATGTGGCAATAAGAATAATTGTCTAGTTTAGTTTAGTTTAGTTTATTTAGGATCCCCATTAGCTGTAGCAAGCTACAGCTATTCTTCCTGGGGTCCAACAACAAAACATGAAATAAAAAAAAAATTACAAATGAAATAAAATTATGTGGACATTAAAACAACATTTCCCATAATCTATACATATACATATATACATACACACATATACAGATACATATATACATATACATATATACCCATATACATAAACAGAAACAATCCAAACTAATCAAAACAAACTACAAAGCACAGCAAGTGAAGAAGACAGTCCTAATCATGTTTTACCTCTATATTTAATAAATGTTCTTTCAATGATTTTTTAAATTTCCTTAAATCAGTTATCAGTTTAATGTAATTCGGCAGTAAATTCCATGCTTTCATACCTCTATACATAACAGTTCTTTTTAGGGCATTTGACTTTACTTTAGGCAAACTAAAGTTTCCTTCAGTCGCATGCCTAGTCCTGTATTCGTGATTTTCTGAACTAAAAGTAAGGTTTGTAAATAACATATAAGGTGTTTTTAATACAGATATGTTTCTAATCATAACAGTCAATGAGTATGAAAGTCTGTCTTTAACCAACAACCAGTTTAATTTTTTATGCATTGTTATGATATTTGTCCTTAAATCACACTTCAATATTATTCGGGCAGCTCTATTTTGTACATGTTGTAGTTTATTTAGCATCTCTCCTGGGGCATTTGACCAGACGACTGGGCAGTAATCCATATGAGAAAAAATCAATGATTGGATTATCATTTTAAGAATATGTGGGGACATAAAGGTTGCATGTCTTCTTATGACTGTGATTCCTCTACCCATCTTTGCAATCATGTTATTAATATGTTTTCTCCATAATAACGTGTTATCCACCGTCACTCCCAGAAGCTTGGACTCATGCACATTCCTTATCGAGACGTTATTGATATTAATATTCAATATATGATTACTGTTTACGTTGTAATTTGACCTCACAATCATGCTGTTAGTTTTTGCTGTATTCAATACCAGCTTATTTGCTTTCACCCATTTATCCACTCCCACTAGTTCGTTATTCATAATAATTTCTAATTCATTATTTGTTCTTGCTGATGTATATATAGTGGAATCATCTGCATACATAATTATTTTAGTTCTTTTGAGTATGTATGGTAAGTCATTAGTAAATATTGAAAATAATAAAGGACCCAGGCAGCTCCCTTGAGGTACACCACATGTTACAGTTTGTTTTTCAGAAAATGCACCATTAAAATATACCGTTTGTGACCGGTTAGTTAAATAACTGTAAAACCAAGTAAGTGCAGATTGTTCAAAACCATAGCAGGAAAGTTTTTCTAATAGCAGATCGTGGTCAATTAAATCAAAAGCAGCTGAAAAATCTAGAAACACAACTCCCACCATATCTTTCATTTCAATACTCCTAAGCCAGTCATCAGACATACTAATTAGTGCTGTTGCTGTAGAATGAGCCTTTCTATAAGCATGTTGAGAGTGACAAATTATGTTATTAATCGACAGATAATTATTAATTTGTTCATATACTATGGTCTCTGTTATTTTTCCTAACACAGGTAGTAGACTTATCGGACGACTATTTGACCTGGAAAAGGGCAGTTTCTTATTTTTCTGTAATGGGATTATTTTGGCTGTTTTCCAGGCTTGTGGACACACTGAAGACATAAAACTTAAATTAATAATGTGAGTAATTACAG
The DNA here is from genome assembly GCF_016077235.1 of Cyprinodon tularosa. NCBI lineage: Eukaryota > Metazoa > Chordata > Actinopteri > Cyprinodontiformes > Cyprinodontidae > Cyprinodon > Cyprinodon tularosa. The sequence goes on from NW_024037930.1 coordinate 215,339, forward strand.
GAGCGATTTCATCAGCAACCAATTTGAGAAGTCTGACATCCAGTTCATCAACACCCGGTGGTTTATCTTTGCACTTTTTCAGGCAATCCTTTACCCTCTGCAAGTTAACCATTTCTAATTTAAACTTGGACCTTTTCCCTTTCATTATTTCATTTCTTATTAATAAGTGAGATATTTCATTACTTAGGTTAGGCATATTTTCTCTTAGTTTTGCTATTTTACTAATGAAATAATTATTTAAATAATTAGCAATTTCTCTAGATCCAGTTATGAAGCCATCATTTGTCTCAAGGAATAATGGATGCGTTCTATTTTTCCTACCTGTCAAATCATTAACTATCTTCCACATTTTTTTGCAATCATTCCCCGCCTTCTTTACTCTATCTTCATAATAATTCTTTTTTTTCTTTTTATTTAGCTTGGTCACAGCGTTTCTTGTTTTCCTATAGAGGCACCAGTCTTCCTTATTCCCAGTTATAATTGCAGTTTTTTTCATTTGTTCTCTCATTTTCATAGCTTCTTTCATTTCTTTGTCCAGCCAGGGTGTTTTCGATGTTCTGACGGTAAACCTTCTCAAAGGTGCATGTTTCTCAATCACAGGTAGAAATAAATCATCAAACTTTGACAGTGCAAGCTCAGGATTTCTTTCAGTCAACACTTTAGACCAACATATTTCTCTCACATTGTCAACAAAAGAATAAGGATTGAAAGATGCATATGATCTCTTAAAAATTATTGTAGGTCCTTGCCTATCTACCTTATTGTTTTTTTCTACTATAATCAGATTATGGTCACTGCTTCCAATTGGGACCGATGATATCTTGTTAACTGTTTCTGGAGAGTTTGTAAAAATGTGATCAATACATGTAGCTGTTTTAGTACCATCTTGTTTTACACATATTCTTGTTGGCTTATTCATAATTTGATCAAATCCACCTGCATTAGCTCCAATTTGTATCTTATTCTTCAGTGGACAGTTATGAGCAAACCAGTCAATGTTAAAATCTCCAAGTAAATAGACATCCAGACTCACATTCATATTAGCTAACATTTCACAGATTGTGTCAAGATATTCATTGTTAGAACTTGGAGGTCTGTAACAGTAGCCTACTACTATAGGCTTTCTGTGAGGAAAATAAACTTGTAACCATAATATTTCAATATTATATTTCATCATGTCAGTACACATTTTTACAGGTAAATGATCTTGAATGTAAAAAGCTACTCCACCACCATATTTATTTCTATCGTTTCTATAAATGTTGTAACCCTTTATATGTAATTCACTATCTTCAAAGGAGGAGTCTAAATGAGTCTCAGAAATAGCAAGTATCTTTAGCTTATGTTCTTCTAACAATTCAGCTATATCATTTGTTTTGTTTCTTAGACTGTTTATATTTATATGTGCAATAGTTAGTCCACTTTTTAGTCGCTTGTGTTGGGATGTCATTGCCATATATTTTAAGAAGCAGTCCTGTAAGCATATTTCCGTTTATTTATCCTATCTTGGGGTGCTGGTACGAGGTCGGATTATCAGTTTGTCGTGTCTGAGGTAAGCTATTTCACCCTTCTCACGTGCAGCTTTCAGTTTTGGCATGAGTTCCTTTCTTTTTAACCTTACAGCATCTGTGTAGTCCTCATTGATGAATATTCTAGTACCTTTCAGATTTTTTGCTCTCTGCATTACTGCAGTTTTGTCTTTGAAGTGCAAAAACTTTACCACAATGGATCTAGGTCTTTCCCTATCTGGTTCAGGTTTTCCTATGCGGTATGCTCGTTCAATATCAATCTCCCTTTGTAGTTGCAACTTCTGCTTTAGAATTTCTTTAACTTTTTCCTCTGATTCTACCCAAGATTCACCCGGGGTCTCAGGTATCCCATCAATGACCACATTATTTCTTCTCGATAAACCTTCCAGGTACTCTTGTTTATCCACAATTACCTGTAAGCTTTCACATATCTTGATTATGTCTGTCTGGATTGAATTACCATGATGCCAAAAAGAGCCCAACAGATTTAACTTTCACAGCAATCTCCCACTGAGTGGTGAAGACAGTGTGCAGAGGGTGGATGGCATTGTCCATAATGTCCAGCAGTGTCCTTGTCTCTACCACATGTCTCCCCTGTTGGAACAGCTGCAGAATGCTTTGAAATCACATGTTCTTGTTTTTCCTCAGGCTATAGAAAACTTTGCCCTGACTGTGAAGACTACAGCGCAGATGCTGCAGAGGTTTGGCACAGAGCTGGCAGAGACAGAGCTTCCCAATGACGTCCAGAGCACCAAAGACCTGCTTTCAGCGCACACTGAGAAACACAATAACCTGAAGGTAAGGGAGAGCTGTCAACCATCCTTCTTTATAGCATAGCAGGAGTGCAAGCAGAAGAATAAGGGAGGTTAACATGCAGGGAGATGCCTGCCTGAGTAACATGAAGTAACAGGTACAGAACCTGCAGCTTTATTGTCTCCAGACTTCAGCAAAATGTTGTCAAATCTGATCTTCAGAGGATTTTTTGGGTCTTTTTTCTGATTTCTGTATCAGAGTTCAGGGTTAGCAAAAGCTTAAGGAGAAGAAGTCATCAATGGAAAGCAGAAAACACGATCTATGGCCAGGGAGGGAAAAGACGCCTTTCTCACCTGTGCAACTTCTAATATTAATGAATAAAGTTCAAGCATCACAGAGACCGGTCACTGTGTGAGTGGGATGACACAGAGAGCAGAATGTATCCAGGTGAAACCATCAGTCAATGAGCAGCTCAGCAGGGAACCTTTGCATTTATAAAGTGCAGCAGTGATCAGAATGTAAACAGTGTGGGAGAGACGTGGTGCAAAAGGCATGGGGGGGGGGTGGCCTAGTGGTCAGGGCATAGAGCTTGAATCCTGAGGTTCTGAGTTTGAGTCCCACTCCCACAGACTGCCACTCTGAGTCCCTGAGCCAGACCCTTAACCCCACACTGCTCCCCGGGCGCCACACTGTGGCAGCCCACTGCTCCCCAAGGGGAGGGGTTAAATGCAGAGAATTCATTTCGTTGCGCTGTGCTTGTGACAGCAGGATGACAATAAAGTTGAATTCTATTCTTCTATTGATGGAGAAGGCTCAGAGCAGTGCAAAATAAATAAATAGATTTGGTGCAGAAATGCAGTAGAAACACTGAGTTGAGTTCTATTTAAAGGGATTTGAAAATTCACCATAAAGTGCAAATATGATGTTTATGATAAATATGATATCAATGAAATTTGAGCCATATTTTACTAAGACCAAACCGGGGAAGATCAAAAAATTGTTGAGTAAAGTAATTTCATCTTCAGACTCCTTCTCTAAATGAGTTTTCTGACCTTTTCCTCGGGTCAGAGCTTTGCTCATGTAGAACAGTCAACAAATCCTGCTACCAAACAGTTGTTTACAGACTGACTTAGGTTAGACTCCAGATAAATGAGTCTGGCTTTTTAAAAATCTACAATAAACAGGGATTTACCCTCCATTTACACCCAGTTCTCACTTATTCCAGGTCCAGGTGTAAAATGTTTTATAAACTGCTCTTATTGATGCTTTGAATTCTTTCTTCTAAAACAGGAAGAACTGAAACTAGCTTTAAGACAAGGCAACACCTTGTTTGCCTGCATCAAGGATCAGGCGGCAAAGTCAGAGGATCACAGACTCAACCCTGATGAGTTGGAGAACCAAACCACGGTAGAAAGGTAACTCAGAAAAGTTTTATTTCTCAAAATAAGAGGCTTTTCCCTTCATCTGAGCAGGTTGTCTTATTTCAGGTGCATAGTATATAATAAGCCTGTTTTAAGGGCAAATGTACTTATTCCATTGACATCCTATTTACCTGCTCAAATTAAGGGCAGGTGTACAAATATAGCAAGTTATTAGTTGTTTTTAGATCAGTATTTGAAGTGCAGGGCCCTTGTTTTCTAGGCTGCTGGCCCAGCTCGATGAGACGGAGAACGCATTTGAACAGTTCTGGTCTAAGCATCATCTGAAGCTGGAGCAGTGCCTGCAGCTGCGCCACTTTGAACACGACTTCAGAGAGGTATAAGCTCTGTTAGCATGGTAGCCTTCATTCCTGCACACTCATGGGACACATTCAGATGGGGATAATGTCCCCCCCCATGCATGAAGCTGGTGCTGAACTGGACAGCTCCTTCAGTGACAGACTGCTGCACCTTAAATGCACCAGGGAGCGTTATCACAGATCCTTCCTCCCAGCAGATGGAAGACTCTAGAACCACCACTGTTCCCAGTAACCTCAACCAGTTCTGATTCTGCTCAGTTTCTACCTCAGTCAGTTAAATAACCTGCTGCTGTCATTCTGCACATCTCTGATGTTGCTGCTATTTTCAAATTACTGTAAAAATGTCCACAGCTATTTATTGGTTATTTTTTGAAAAGGTCCACCGTTTAATATTGTTAAAACACTTTACAGTACAGTATTTTATTTATTTATTTTTTTAACTCTATTATGTTAGTTTTTATACATTTTTCTAGGTCCACATTTGTATGACCATTTTTTCTGTAATTTTTTTTGCTGCTGAAAACACCAGAATTTCCCAATTCTGGGACAATAAGGAGTTTCTATTCTATTCACACTTTTTCTTTCTTTTACTGAAAAATATATTTAGAATAGCCTTTTTATTTGCTCTTTAACAACTAAAATTTTTTGATGAGCAAACTGACTCCTATGCTCTACTTAAGCATCTATAAACCTGTAGCCTATTTTCCCTGATTGTATTTTGTGTCAGAAGTCAAACCTCTTCAAAATATAAAAAAAAATAAATCGGAACAGTCCAGGATATCAGGAACTACGGTAGACTAAAAACTCGCTCTCTCCTCTGGGCCAAGACAGGACCAGAGGAAACTCAGTGGATAAGAAGCAGAACATGATCAGGAAAACAGGAACTCGATGAAGCACTAAAATATTCTCTCACCACAAAACGAGAACCTGATCTATGACATCATCAATGATCTCAAAGTCAATCATCTGGCCCTGATAGCTGGACTGAGCCATATAAAAAGAAGCAGGAGCAGGTGGATTAGATGAATGGTAACTGGAAACCAGAGTTAGGCAGGTGAAAGAAAAGAGCATTAGGATTTGACAGGTTTGGAGTCTCTGGGATGGAAGAGTTGGTGAGATCCTTGGTGTCCGTATTTCCCGTGGGGCAGGAGAGCAATATCAGGGTAGGACTGTAAAGATGGCGGCGGAGGCTCAGTCCAGAGACAACAGATGCGCAGGAGCTCAGCTGCGGTAAACTGGATTAACCCAGGAAGGATAAGAGGCAGCATGAAGATCCAGATTATTATGGTCCAGGTTAAAATCTGTAGAGGCCACATTATTGGCAGCAGAAATAAAAATATTATGAATATAAAGTATATTCTAAGGGTTAAAGCCCCTCTGATACTGTTTAAGTGTCTGAGTCTATCAGCAGATTCAACATGGCGGACACTCACCTGCAGCATAGACAGACCCCGCCCATCGAGGCGTCTAGATTATAATGTCTATAGGCGTAACCACACTATAGTGCCCTATAGGGGGGGTCTGGGCAGACGTTGGAATGCTTGGAAGCCTTTCTCTACTATTTTTTTAAGGTAAAATGCAATTCTTTATATATAACATACAACATTTGTGGGTTGTTTATTTTAGAGTTTCATATAATTCTTGGTCTTATTGATCTTTTATGGGTTTTCTTTGTGCCTCTGTTTTAAGTATTGCTTGAGTAAAAATGAGACTTTTCTTTTTTGTGTTTTTTTTCTTCAGATTAAAGTGTCTCTGGATCACCTGATGGACTCTCTAAGAAATGTACCGGATGCTGGGGATTGTGTGGCCAGAGTGGAGCATCTGCTGAAAGAGATTAAAGCTCTTGAGGAAAACGCTCAGGTCTGTTAACCCACTCATGATAAGCATAATGGCCCCTTAAAGGCACATAATCTGGAGAAATTGCCCCCCACGCTTCCAGAAGCAGCTCCCACAGGTTGGATTGGTTGGATGGGCACTTCTTGCGTTCCATACGGTCAGGCTGCTCCCACAACAGCTCAATGGGGTTCAGATCTGGTGACTGCGCTGGCCACTCCATTACCCATAGAATACCAGCTGCCTGCTTCTGCTCTAAATAGTTCTGCACAATTTGGAGGTGTGTTTAGGGTCATTGTCCTGTTGTAGGATGAAATTGGCTCCAATCCAGCGCTGTCCACTGGGTATGGCATGGCATTGCAAAATGGAGTGATAGCCTTCCTTATTCAGAATCCCTTTTACCCAGTACAAATCTCCCACCTTACCAGCACCAAAGCAACCCCAGACCATCACATTACCTCCACCATGCTTAACAGATGGCGTCAGGCATTCTTCCAGCATCTTTTCATTTGTTCTGCGTCTCACAAACGTTCTTCTTTGTGATCCAAACACCTCAAACTTGGATTCATCCATCCACAACACTTTTTTCCAGTCTTCCTCTGTCCAATGTCTGTGTTCTTTTGCCCATCTTAATCTTTTCTCTTATTGGCCAGTCTCAGATATGGCTTTTTCTTTGCCTCTCTGCCCTGAAGCCCAGAATCCTGCAGCCGCCTTTTCACTGTAGATGTTGACACTGGTGTTTTGCGGGTACTATTTAATGAAGATGCCAGTTGGGGACCTGTGAGGCGTCTGTTTCTAAAACTAGAGACTCTAATGTACTTATCTTCTTGCTCAGTTGTGCAACGCGGCCTCCCACTTCTTTTTCTACTCTAGTTAGAGCCTGTTTGTGCTGTCCTCTGAAGGGAGTAGTACACACCGTTCTAGGAAATCTTCAATTTCTTAGCAATTTCTCACATGGAATAGCCTTCATTTCTAAGAACAAGAATAGACTGTGGAGTTTCAGATGAAAGTTCTCTTTTTCTGGCCATTTTGAGCGTTTAATTGACCCCACAAATGTGATGCTCCAGAAACTCAATCTGCTCAAAGGAAGGTCAGTTCTGTAGCTTCTGTAACGAGCTAAACTGTTTTCAGATGTGTGAACATGATTGCACAAGGGTTTTCTAATCATCAATTAGCCTTCTGAGCCAATGAGCAAACACATTGTACCATTAGAACACTGGAGTTGCTGGAAATTGGCCTCTATACACCTATGTAGATATTGCACCAAAAACCAGACATTTGCAGCTAGAATAGTCATTTACCACATTAGAAATGGATAGTGTATTTCTTAAAAGTTAAGACTAGTGATGGGCAAGTGAAGCCTCATGAAGCAATGAAGCTTTCCAACGCAAAGTGTTGAAAAAAGTTCATTACTCGATGCTTCATTCATCACTCACTAGTGACATCTGCTGGTGAAACTGTAACAGCCTTGTTACTCAGTTGGATCATACTTCCAAATATTAGGAAATGCAATATTGTCACAAAGTTTTCATCAAACTCATGTTTAGTAAGAGGAGAATCCTATTCAATTGTCATGTTTTAATGATTAAAATGATTTGTAGCCAATCTAATCCTTGACCATCAGTGGTGGTGTTAGGTTTTCTTTTATGTCATGGACTTATTAGACAATGAAGATATGTGTTACTTTAATGTATTGAGAACTGAGTGACTGTTGCTGCAGACTCTGTGTACTTTGAGCTTGAAACTTGCTTCCTTAAAGACAGAATTTGTTTAAAATCCTCTCTTCCTAGGAGTTCTAGTTCTGATTCTTAATATTAAGTTGCACATAGAGTTTGCCTCTTCTAATGGCTTTTAGTCTGGTTTTGATGTGTGATTCTGATGCATCTCCTGATTAAACAAAAGAAAATATAGAAATTTCTGGATTTTAGGTTTAATTGTTTTTATTTAGGAATAGGACTTTTTTCACAGTTTCAGGTTGTGATCTGTCATCTCATAATACTCCCACATATGAGAGGTTTTTCTCTTTTTTGACGGCTCCATTACAACCACTGCTGATGAAAACTGTTCTGCTGATACCAAACCACCTACTACAACCCACAAAGCAACAGGATTCATCGCGCTTTTATTTTGAAAACCGACACGCAAACTGAAGCAGTCACGTGATCAATGCAATGCGAGGCCTCGTTTGTTGCCAGTCACGTGGTTTTCAACAAGACAACACAGGCCTCGAAGCGGGGCTTCATTGACACGCCCCCTTATTACTCGGTACAAGCCTCGAAGCCTGGCTTCAGATAGCCCACCACTAGTTAAGACTAGTTTAAAGTTATCTTCATTGAAAAGTACAGAGCTTTTCATTCAAAAATAAGGACATTTCAAAGTGACCCCAAACTGTTGAACGGTAGTGTATATATTCTTTGGTTCTAAACCAAAGAATATGTAAATTGAAACATTTAAAGCTCACTTTATTCATAGGTCCAGCCTTTTGTGAAAACAAAGATAATATATTTTAATGATTAAATATTATTTAAAAAAGTGGATACTAATATTTCTGTCAAAACTTGTATTTTCCTCAGCCAACAGTGGAAAAGGCGCAGCTGCATGCCATGCACGGCGATCAGCTCATCCAAAGCAACCACTATGCGGTGGACTCCATCCGCCCTAAATGTGTGGAGCTCCGGAGAGTCTGTGATGACTTCAGCAACGAGGCCAGGAAGAAGTCGGATGTCTTGTCTAAATCCCTGCACATACATACAGGCGTTGAGAAGGTAACAACAGGAGGGGTTAAAGCAGATTGGAAAAATTTGACAGTTTGAAAATATAAAGCTGCTTTGCGTCCAGCTTTTCTTGGTTGGTTGCTTTAAATGGTTGAAATATTGATTTCCTGTAATTTTGCATTAAAAACAAGCAGCAGGACAAACCAGGTTTATTATGATGATTTTTTAACCAAACATCCTCCCTTCAGTAGCTCCACAGCAGCTCTGTGGTTAATAGAAAGTAGAAACCCATCTCTGCGTGCAGCGACACCTACTGGGTGAAATGCATGGCTGCATCTTTGTAGTCAGCTGACCAGTTGACCCCAGGTTTGACTCCTTCTGGATCATTTTATGTTCCAATTACTTATTAAATCCAAGAGGTCATTGTCCCTCTCCCTACACTGTTCCTTGTTGTCGTAGTGACATCTTTGTCCAATTAAATCCGATAAGGGTGGCTTGGCTGTTCAGACTGCCGTCACATTCCTGCTTTGGCACAGATTGGATTTGAAAAAGTCGGATTTTATGACAGACTGACGGCAGTTACCTCAGGTTGGTCAAATTTTGTCTGCAGTGTTAAAGTAGATTTTGAAAGCAGCTCTGGATCCTTAGGAAACTTCAATAAGCCGACGCCATCCTATAAAGGCTGAATGAAAAAGCAAAGGAAAAGCTGAATCTGATCCATGTAAACTCCATAAAACCCAATATTCCAGCTCTCAGCCGTTCTCCTGAATATGCCACTTTCTCCCTCAGTCACTGGATGGCGCTAGAGTCCTCTGAATGGCAGAAGTTTACGATTAAAAACTGTTTTATGGAGGCGCTCTTGAAATTATCACATTAATCTTTGATACTAAGGTTTTGGTCTACAATAAATAATATGAAATGTCAATAAAATGCCATCAGCACTTAAAACCTAACGTGTTTCTATGTATCGCTTTAGAAGTTTAGTCTGGTGAGTAAATTAGTTATTTTTTCTTATTAAATATACCTTGTGATGATCAAATGTTTGTGCCCTTCACTATGAACACAAATCACTGTCACTAAAACTCTGTAGTCTTTAGGCTTCTTAAATTTAATTTTGTTCAGCTCTCAGAACATTTCCATCCATAAAGTGCAGCAGTGATCAAATGTTCATTGATCTGGAAGTTCAGAGCATTAATATACGGTGCAAATGTGCATTATGTTGGTTTGGTGTTATCATTCCAACAAAGGTTAAAAACAATCCACTGGACTTTGTTTCAGAGTTTGAAGACGTTTCTCTTCCAATCCAGGAAGATTTTTCTATTTAAAATGTCTGAAATAACGTTCAGTTCCAGGTTTTATAGAGTTCACTAAAACAAGGCTTTGTGGGGGGATCCTTGATGATGTCACGTGCTCGGGACACGCAGCCCTGGGATGAAATGTCTTTAATGGAGGGAAGAGGAGCCCCCATGATCCTCTCTGCTTTTAGGCTTTTGATTAGCTCTCTGCAGAGAGAACCCCCCCCCCCCCCCCCCCCCCCCCCCCCCACCACCACCACCACCATGGACTGTTCTCCCTGCTGCCCTCTGGGAAGAGGCTTCACAGCATTCAATGCAGGACCAGCAGGTTCTGCAGCAGCTTCTTCCCCACCGCCATCACACTGATGAACTGCTGAGAAAACTCTAAATCTCAGACTCTGCATCTCACTGATGACACCAAACCAAATACTGCAGATTTGCAGCATATATATTAATGCTGTGAAGTTCCACATCGATGTGTTTGCTGCATCATGTTTTTTTCCCCAAAGTTTACATTTGACACTGCTGCACTTTAAGGAATGGAAATGTTCTGGAAACTGTAAAAACTCAAATTTCATTTTGTATAAGCTTTGTGTAAACAGCTGACAAACTTTGATATAGAATTAAACATTCCAACCTTTAATGTTCGAGAAAGTAAATGATGCTCGTAGTAAATGAGCTTCCTTTATTTATTTATTTATTTATTTATTTATTTATTTATTTATTTATTTATTTATTTATTTATTTATTATCATTCATCGCCCAAACCTGCTACTAATGAAGCAGAAGCCTGATAATAATTGGTGACAGGAGTTCAGTGAGAGTGTAGTTTGCTGCTTATCTGGCCTCCAGATTTTATCAGCAGCGTATTTATTACACTGGATAAATACTCAGGTCTAACATTCACCTGTAATCATGCATCCTAACCTGGCTGGGCTCTAAGCTGTTGGTATTTTCTGTCTAGATTAACCAGTGGTGTGAGTCAGGGATCTACCTGCTGGCTTCCCAAGCGGTGGATAAGTGTCAGTCCCAGGAAGGGGCAGAATCAGCTTTAATAGACATCCAACACTTTTTGGAGTCGGCAGAAAAGAACCAAGCGACAGAACTGAGGAACCTTCACAACCAGTATGAGAGCGTCCTATCAGAGGATATAAAGGTGCGCCTCACAGAACAATAACGTTGGTAAACTCATGATTTAAAGAATATTTTTTTTGCCATTTCATTTTGAGATCGGTTTGCAGGGCAATGTGCTCAGGGCCCTCAAACGGCTGGAAGATGTTCAGGAGATGATTGAAAAGAGACAAGTAAGCCTTAAGAGGCTATCAGCAAAACAGACGAGACCCATTCAGCCAGTTGCTCCACGGCCGGAGTCATCTCCTAAACGTCCCACACAGAAGAACCCCAGCAGGACACCGGTGGGCCAGCAGGGTGAGTATCTGACTCAAACATTCAGCATTATGGCTGGAAACTTATACAGACTCACTTTTATTTCTACTGCTTCACTTCAGCGACCTGAGCTAATTAAAAACTATCGGAATTGTTGATTTTATTTTGTTATTATGATTTTATTTCAGCCTTGGCTCGGAAGCTGTCTGATAACTCCAACAGCAGCAAACTGCCGGCTGAAGCTGATCCCAACAAGAAGAAGAACATAAGGAGAACCAAGGGAGGCATAAAGGTACTTTGAACTCTCACTCTTATTTTCCAGCAAACTTTATGCTCCCCACATTAAAACAACACAGAGTTGGTGACCAACTTTAATTCAAATGAACTGAACTGTTGAATGAATCTTTACAGGGACCTGAGATGACTTTACAGAAAAAGTAACAGGAAACAGGAAACTAGGCAGACTAGTTGTAAGAAAGTTTTCATGAGTGGTCAGAAAATCCATTTACTATCACCTCCCTTCTCCTGTTAACTATGAGTGCTAATATTTATTTACTTACTCTTAAAAGTATTCGCTCTAGGTACAGGTCTTATCTTAGTGATGCCCAGGAAGCTGTTTTACAGTTTTAGATGTTATGGTAGGAGGCTAGACTGTCAAGGTTACATCAACAAATGCTTCAGTTTGTGAGAAACTGTCTATCCTGTCAGTGGAAATCTTTCCCTGTTCTTCTTCAGCAGTTGTGGAAAACCTGTGACCCGAACAGGCAGGAATATTGGCAGCAGGGTATCTGCTCTCCCTTGCAGTGTCGGAATAAAATGTTGCCAGAGTTCTGATGAAAATTAAAAAGAGAGATCATATCTCTCCTATCCTGGCTTCTCTTCATTGGCTTCCTGTTAAATCCAGAATAGAATTTAAAATCCTCCTTCTCACATATAAAGCCTTAAATGGCCAAGCTCCATCTGATATCAGAGATCTGATTGTTCCTTATGTTCCTAACAGAGCACTCCGCTCTCAATCTGCAGGTTTACTAGTGGTTCCTAGAATTTCTAAAAGTAGAATGGGAGGCAGATCTTTTAGTTATCAGGCTCCTCTCCTGTGGAACCAACTACCAGTTTTAGTCCGTGAGGCAGACACCCTGTCTACTTTTAAGGCTAGGCTTAAAACTTTCCTTTTTGATAAAGCTTCTAGTTAGAGTGGCTCAGGTTATCCTGATCTATCTCTATAGTTCTGCTGCTATAGGCTTAGACTGCTGGAGGACATAGGGACCCCTTTTTCATCATTCTGCTTCATTCTATCTCTATTCTCCCACTCTGCAGAATATGCTAGTTGAATCTCTAACGTTCTGCTCTCTCTGCTTTTTCTCATAGTAGCTTCATCTGGTCTGTTCCTGTTTGGCTGTGACTCCATCCTGGAGAGAAATATCAGCTGTGCTGCTGCCATCAACACCTTTGTTTCTAGAAGTTGGAGCTTGGCCTGTTTTCCAGTGTAGTCCTGTTTCTCTGACTGTGACTAACTGGATGTGCTCTCTTCATCCTCTGACATGGGAGCTGGCTCGGAGCTCGTCTGCCTGGCTGTGTGTTTCCTGGACAGGGGCCGCCTGTGGAGCTGGTTGACAGTTGCCTTTTGTATCTATGCTTCTTTTTCTATGTCTGCTTCTGTCTCCTTGAACCCCAGTGGGCCTCAGCAGATGGCCGCTCACACTGAGCCTGGTTCTGCTGGAGGTTTCTTCCTGTTCAAAGGGAGTTTTTCCTCTCCACTGTTGCTACAAGCATGCATAGTGTGAGGGATTGCTGAAGAGTCAATGAGTCGATGCAATCAGCTGGTTTTCCTTAGATAGAAAACTTTGTATCAATTTGACTGTATGATCTGGTTGAACTGGAAAGTGCCTTGAGATGACATGATGTGAATTGGAGCTATAGAAATAAACTGAACTGAATTAAATTTGAAATATCACATCCATGTCTTTCAAGGATGAAGTCACAGTCAAACATGAACAGAACAGCCTCACGGACTAAAACTGGTAGTTGGTTCCACAGGAGAGGAGCCTGAGAACTAAAAGATCTGCCTCCCATTCTACTTTTAGAAATTCTAGGAACCACTAGTAAACCTGCAGATTGAGAGCAAAGTGCTCTGATAGGGTTATAAAGCTCCTGTAACACCTTGACCATTTAGGCTGAAACACACTGGCAAACATCGGCATACGGCAGGTACTTTGATTATGCTGTATGCCCGCATTTTCCAGCGTCTGTCATCAGTTCCAGGTCAGTTATCTGATGGTCGACATCCGTTCAGTGTCGGTTCCTCATCAGTCGTGGCGTCTAGCTGATCCTAAACCTCTGAGTAACTTCAGCGTAACTTATCCAGAACTTCTCTCCAACATATCAGCGTCTCTGCCGTGTTCCAGACGAGCGCTGAACGTGTTTCTAACTTCCAGCTACTGTATAATGGCGTATTGGCAGCGTTTTGGTATAAAGGGGGTTCACAGGAGGAAACCGTCAGTTCTCCTCCAGACTTCATCCCCATCATAGGGTGAGCCATAAGGTGAGTGATGGATCCTCCCTGCGTTCACGCCCACCACCAACACACTTCCTAGCAGACATGACGCTCAATCTGCTGACACCAATATTGCCCCTAGTGGCTAAAAGTTACAAAATGTTGCATGAAAAAGATTTTCTGAGCTAAACTTCTAATATTTAACACTAGAAATCCTACAGATATGAGAATATTCATCAGTCTCCAGTCCCCCCAACAGTACTTCACAGCTCATGAATTCCTTCTCATATGTAAAATGCCCCATTAGCGCTGTGGCTCGAGAACCAGTCCACCACCTTCGGTTTTAGCTCAAGCCTCTCCATTAAAGAGGGATTTACCTGAGAGCACAGGGGGAAATAAATCACATTTATAATTAAATATAACTAGGTCTAGGTCATCAGTGTCGCTAAAACCGGAACGATTTCAGCGATCAGACGATAACTGATCTGCACAATGAAAATAGCTGCATGAGCTGGAACGCTGTAGAAAGCAACAATATTTATACCATGATCTGACCTATTTACTAGGGGGAAACTATGACTCAAGTCAGCTGCAGCGGAGCAGCGGAGAGAGCATTGTGAGACTGCAGTAAAGTTGGCAATATATTCACAGATTCAGCTTTTCCCAATTAATACCTAAAATAATTAAAATAATTATTTCTACAAAACATATACCTCTCCGCTACCACAGCAAGGCAGACGGTGAGCTACAACCGTAGTTTCCTCAAAACGAGTCTTCTATCACGCTGGGAGAATTTCATTGGACCCTATGGGGAGCTCACTGCTCCACAAATGCTCCGTCTGCAATTTGCAAAATAACCAGAGATAAATATTCAAAAGCGTCACCAAGGAGAGGTGGAAATTCATTTTATGTGTATCTCATCTTATGTCTTTCATATCACATTGATTGGATTCAAAAATAATACTTTTTTTGAGGAATTTACCAAAGCCTAAATAAATGGCACCTCTATTTTATTATTAGAATAAGTATAAAATGAGCAATGATTACACTATAGATCACTGTGGTGCCTCCAAACTTGTAGGATACATTGATAACCTCATCTAGTTCAAACTACTACTCTTACTTTGGGAAAAGGTGCAAAGCTCTATTTTTTTAAAATATTTTTTCATTGTTATTATAAGCAGGCCAGGTGTTCATTCTCTGCAACAGGAACCACAGCACTGAGCGCTGTGTGCACTGCACAAAGTATACCAGTCGCAAATGCAGGAAGGACTCACCTTGGGTTTGTAGAAACTGCTAAATTGTAGCTTCATATGTAGAGCTTTTCCTTGGTGAAATAAATGTTACTGCTATACTGAAATCAGACTGTTTTTCATTCTCTAAGCTGAAATGTTGAATGACATGAAAAGGCGAGAACAGACAAAATACAATTATTCTCTACATTTCTTTCACATGGTGAGCTTTGCAATATAAATGAGTCTGTTGATGAATGGACAATATAAACAGGCTCTGCCTTGCCGTGTTGGAAAAGCTGGTTATGACCTGTTCTCAGCTCAGGAACTAGGACCCGTATGATATCTGGTTGTTCAATAGGTTTAAATAAAAGATTTAGATCTGACTTATCAAGATATTCCTGCAGAACGGTCTGATGTTGCAGAGGAAGGTAATGAAAAGTGGAGCATGCTCTAGTTCTGATGCCAGTTAGTTTCAGCCTTTATCCAGTCTCATGTAGAAGGTCTGGTCACATCACAGGTTATTAGCATTACAACAAGGACAGTTAGCAAGGTAGAGTGAATACACTAACTCAAAAGGGGGGGAAGGGGGGGGGGTTAGGGACTTCTGGGACTTCTAGTGTCTAGTTAGTTTGATAGTCTGGAAAAAATAGGAAATGACAACAAATTTTCATGTCTTATGAAATAAAAACATCCTGTAATCCGTAGATATTCGTTTGTTTATTTTCACAGATTGAAGTGATGCATGAGGAGAGCCAAGGAGGTTCGACGCATGTTGTGGTTTCAAATGAGAGGGAGGAGACTCTGTCCAATAGACGCAGGTACCAACACTGATGACCCCCCCATGAAACAAACTCCCCACGTCTTTGAGAAAAACTTAATCTTGGTTGCTTATCTTTGGATTTACACAAATTATAAGATACTTTTTTGGTACTAAACGTTTGCTGCTCCTCAGTGTAAACTATGTTTACCCCTAATTCATAAAACCAAATTATTAAATATGTTACAAATTACCTCTTCGTCTCTTTATAGGAGAAAACTTTCTCACAAGGTCTTCAATCAATGTTTTGCTAAATATTTTTATGCAATATGCCCACTTCTAAGTGTCAGCCATGTCTGGGCTTCAACATTTGTTCAGGATCCTGAAAAATACAGGATAAAAACATGATGTAAGGCCATGACACTGAGCTGCACTTTACTAGGGTCGGATTCATTTATATAATGGATTTAGAAGGTCGTGTTGTGGTTATAGTGCAGAAAATAATGAACAGACTGGACTCCGTTTGCAGATTTGCATTAGCCCCCGTGCTAAGATGGGTCCCAAAATGTGGACATGGTGGCGGCTGCTGAGGTTTACTGAAAACTATGTTTTCTAAACCTGAAAACAGGGAAACTCAGAGTTTTCCTCATCTTCTGTTTATGTTACCATAGTAACATCCTCCCAGAGCTAACCTGGTCAGCAGCAGGTTCATGTGCCCTCTGCTGAGGTCGCTAAGGCCGTGCCCTCTGCTGAGGTTGCTAAGGCCGTGCCCTCTGCTGAGGTTGCTAAGGCCGTGCCCTCTGCTGAGGTTGCTAAGGCCGTGCCCTCTGCTGAGGTCGCTACGGGTCGCTATGGCCATGCCCTCTGCTGAGGTCGCTAAGGCCGTGCCCTCTGCTGAGGTCGCTAAGGCCGTGCCCTCTGCTGAGGTCGCTACGGGTCGCTATGGCCATGCCCTCTGCTGAGGTCGCTAAGGCCGTGCCCTCTGCTGAGGTCGCTAAGGCCGTGCCCTCTGCTGAGGTCGCTAAGGCCGTGCCCTCTGCTGAGGTCGCTAAGGCCGTGCCCTCTGCAGAGGTCGCTATGGCCGTGCCCTCTGCTGAGGTCGCTATGGCCGTGCCCTCTGCTGAGGTCGCTAAGGCCGTGCCCTCTGCTGAGGTCGCTAAGGCCGTGCCCTCTGCTGAGGTCGCTAAGGCCGTGCCCTCTGCTGAGGTCGCTAAGGCCGTGCCCTCTGCTGAGGTCGCTATGGCCCTGCCCTCTGCAGAGGTCGCTAAGGCCGTGCCCTCTGCTGAGGTCGCTATGGCCGTGCCCTCTGCTGAGGTCGCTATGGCCGTGCCCTCTGCAGAGGTCGCTATGGCCGTGCCCTCTGCTGAGGTCGCTAAGGCCGTGCCCTCTGCTGAGGTCGCTAAGGCCGTGCCCTCTGCTGAGGTCGCTAAGGCCGTGCCCTCTGCAGAGGTCGCTAAGGCCGAGCCCTCTGCTGAGGTCGCTATGGCCGTGCCCTCTGCTGAGGTCGCTAAGGCCGTGCCCTCTGCTGAGGTCGCTATGGCCCTGCCCTCTGCAGAGGTCGCTAAGGCCGTGCCCTCTGCTGAGGTCGCTAAGGCCGTGCCCTCTGCAGAGGTCGCTATGGCCGTGCCCTCTGCTGAGGTCGCTATGGCCGTGCCCTCTGAAGAGGTCGCTAAGGCCGTGCCCTCTGCTGAGGTCGCTATGGCCGTGCCCTCTGCAGAGGTCGCTATGGCCGTGCCCTCTGCTGAGGTCGCTATGGCCGTGCCCTCTGCTGAGGTCGCTAAGGCCGTGCCCTCTGCTGAGGTCGCTAAGGCCGTGCCCTCTGCTGAGGTCGCTAAGGCAGTGCCCTCTGCTGAGGTCGCTAAGGCAGTGCCCTCTGCTGAGGTCGCTAAGGCAGTGCCCTCTGCTGAGGTCGCTAAGGCAGTGCCCTCTGCTGAGGTCGCTATGGCAGTGCCCTCTGCTGAGGTCGCTATGGCAGTGCCCTCTGCTGAGGTCGCTATGGCCGTGCCCTCTGCTGAGGTCGCTATGGCCGTGCCCTCTGCAGATGTCGCTATGGCCGTGCCCTCTGCAGATGTCGCTAAGGCCGTGCCCTCTAGTCAGGTCGCTAAGGCCGTGCCCTCTGCAGAGGTCGCTAAGGCCGTGCCTTCTGCTGAGGTCGCTATGGCCGTGCCCTCTGCTGAGGTCGCTATGGCCGTGCCCTCTGCTGAGGTCGCTAAGGCCGTGCCCTCTGCTGAGGTCGCTATGGCCGTGCCCTCTGCTGAGGTCGCTATGGCCGTGCCCTCTGCAGAGGTCGCTAAGGCCGTGCCCTCTGCAGAGGTCGCTAAGGCCGTGCCCTCTGCTGAGGTCGCTAAGGCCGTGCCCTCTGAAGAGGTCGCTAAGGCCGTGCCCTCTGCTGAGGTCGCTAAGGCCGTGCCCTCTGCTGAGGTCGCTAAGGCCGTGCCCTCTGCTGAGGTCGCTAAGGCCGTGCCCTCTGCTGAGGTCGCTAAGGCCGTGCCCTCTGCAGAGGTCGCTATGGCCGTGCCTCTGCTGAGGTCGCTAAGGCCGTGCCCTCTGCTGAGGTCGCTAAGGCCGTGCCCTCTGCTGAGGTCGCTAAGGCCGTGCCCTCTGCTGAGGTCGCTAAGGCCGTGCCCTCTGCTGAGGTCGCTATGGCCGTGCCCTCTGCTGAGGTCGCTAAGGCCGTGCCCTCTGCTGAGGTCGCTATGGCCGTGCCCTCTGCTGAGGTCGCTAAGGCCGTGCCCTCTGAAGAGGTCGCTAAGACCGTGCCTCTGCTGAGGTCGCTAAGGCCGTGCCCTCTGCTGAGGTCGCTAAGGCCGTGCCCTCTGCTGAGGTCGCTAAGGCCGTGCCCTCTGCTGAGGTCGCTAAGGCCGTGCCCTCTGCTGAGGTCGCTATGGCCGTGCCCTCTGCTGAGGTCGCTATGGCCGTGCCCTCTGCAGAGGTCGCTATGGCCGTGCCCTCTGCAGAGGTCGCTATGGCCGTGCCCTCTGCTGAGGTCGCTAAGGCCGTGCCCTCTGCTGAGGTCGCTATGGCCGTGCCCTCTGCTGAGGTCGCTATGGCCGTGCCCTCTGCAGAGGTCGCTATGGCCGTGCCCTCTGCTGAGGTCGCTATGGCCGTGCCCTCTGCAGAGGTCGCTAAGGCCGTGCCCTCTGCTGAGGTCGCTAAGGCCGTGCCCTCTGCTGAGGTCGCTAAGGCCGTGCCCTCTGCTGAGGTCGCTATGGCCGTGCCCTCTGCAGATGTCGCTATGGCCGTGCCCTCTGCAGATGTCGCTAAGGCCGTGCCCTCTAGTCAGGTCGCTAAGGCCGTGCCTTCTGCTGAGGTCGCTATGGCCGTGCCCTCTGCTGAGGTCGCTATGGCCGTGCCCTCTGCTGAGGTCGCTAAGGCCGTGCCCTCTGCTGAGGTCGCTAAGGCCGTGCCCTCTGCTGAGGTCGCTATGGCCGTGCCCTCTGCTGAGGTCGCTAAGGCCGTGCCCTCTGCTGAGGTCGCTAAGGCCGTGCCCTCTGCTGAGGTCGCTATTGCCGTGCCCTCTGCTGAGGTCGCTATTGCCGTGCCCTCTGCTGAGGTCGCTAAGGCCGTGCCCTCTGCTTTTAGCACTGTCATTTCACCTTATAAAATATCTTTTAAATCATATGTTTCCACCAACAACGTTCTTCATTATAATTTTGGTGGTTCTTCTAATATTGGAAATAAATGACTGGTCTCCTGCTAATCGGTTTAATTGGGATTTTGTCCTCTGCTCTGCAGACACATCATGACTGAGCTGATTGAATCAGAACGGATTTATGTGGAGGAGTTGCACAGCATCATGGAGGTACGGTTTGCTTTCTGTCCTCTTCTCAATAAGATCAAAGGTTTGGATTACATCATCCATAGAGAATGTAAAGTTCATACCATAAACATTTCTGTTTGATTGTCTCAGTGCAGCATGACATCAGCTCTCATGACCTAATCTTCAGAAGTTTTGAGTGCATTACAATGCATGCAAACAGCCATTTACAAGTGCAGAAATCACTGGAGCCCAAACTGAGCGAATTCATGGATGGAGAAGCAGCAAATGTAAATACGTACGATCTAAATGGGTGAAAATTATTAATCAAATCCATTTTTATGATGGAACAGTTGACTCATAATTTACTTACCAATGGCTAAGGAGAACTGAACTGGAAACCAAGCTTTAGGTAGGAGGGGCAACAGAATGGATGAAGAAGGTTTTTTTTTGCAACTGCAGTGTTGTGGGTTCAAGCCCCAGCTCTGGTTTTCAATGTTGTTGTGTCCTTGAGCAAGTCACTTCTCCTGCATTGCCTACTGATGGTGGTCAGAGGGCCCGGTGGCACCATTGTACAGCAGCCTGATTTCTGCCAGTAGGCCCCAGGGCAGCTGTGGCTACCATGTAACTCACCACCATCAGTGTGTACGTGAATGACTGAATGTGGTGTAAAGTTCTCTGACTAGATAAAGAGCTATATAAGTTTAGGCCATTTACCATTTAGTTATTTGAGCACTGTCAGTGTTTGCTGAGAACCAGTGTTTCCTGTTTGAACTGCAAAGTGTACTTCGGAGGTCCAGAGTTAGGGATCTATGGGTTTTTATGTTTTTTATGGGATCTATGGGTAATTAAGATCCTTAATTTCCAAAATAGAAGACCCTGGTATGGGAGTAGGTCTATTCTCCCAAACTGTACTATTTCAGTGTGTTCAGGAGATGTTGTGCTTTGTAAATTGATAATGAGCCTGTCTGTGTGGGTCTCTGCACATCGTTACCAAAGGTAAGTAGTGTGCGTCTATTTAACCAGACTCTGCAGCATCTGTTTGCACTGTTTAGCCATATAGGCTGATTTATACTTCAAAACTAGGTCATCTGCGTAGGTGTCACAGTGAACAAAGAGACGCCCCCGCCCCCTTCCACAGACACTCTGCTGCACCTCTCCCAAATTGTAGGTGACCGCAGCCAGGAGGCCTCTGATTGGTCAATTCTACATCCACTTGTTTTGTTTGTATGACCGCAGTTGTAGAAAACTAATGGTGAAGATGGAGCAGCTAGAAGAGCGAGGTGCGTGAGAACGCTGCGACCCTTTTTCCACCTGGATCCCCGCTCTTTTTGGCCCTCATGTCCCTCCGTTGTTGGACAAACTTGCCCCCACTTCCTCACCACCTCGGCCGTATCTAGACCCACAGCTAGGTTCTGATTGGCCCTCTGGCATTGTGGCGTGGAATAACGTAGCGCAGACCACGCTTCAATATTGGGCATAAATCAAAAATATCTGTGACAGGCTCACTGAAACACACTGCTGCAGGAGGATAACCAGGCATTAAGACTCCATGGTAGAAAGGCTGGTCTCAGAAATTATAATAATTAATAATAATTTAACTTTATTAATCTCACACTGGAGAAATTCCCTCTCTGCACCTAACCCATCCCCTAGGGGAGCAGTGGGCTGCCATTGTACGGCGGCCAGGGAGCAGTGTGGGGTTAAGAGTCTTGCTCAGGGACCCAGAGTGGCAGTCTGTGAGAATCAAACCCGGTACTTGGAACCTTCTCAGAAAACACGTGCACTTCTCTAACTACTAAGCCACCACTCTCCAGCCAAATGTCCCAGTCTGGTAAACATGTAACTTAAACAATCAAAACTCTTCGGCATAAATGTGTCTTATTTGCCTACTTTGCTCCTTTATCTCTGAATCCTCCCACAGGGTTACGTAGCTGAACTGAATAATTCAGAGCTCAGCCACCTGATCCCCCCATCGCTGGAGAACAAGAAGGAGCAACTCTTTGGGAACCTGCCAGAAATATACGACTTTCACAACAAGTAGGTCATATTTTCTGATGCCTGCATAGTTGGCAGCTGGCCAACAGAGGGCACTAGGACGCCGCCCCACCCAACCGATGACCTTGATGTAGACCTTAAAAAAACAAATAAAATTTTAATTATAAAATAAAAGTTATTTGGAATAAATTAATATCTTTTTTAGGTGTGCAAGATAAATATTTAATCTTTAATAAGAAGTAAAGCTGTTTTGTTTGACGTTGGATTGGTGACGTATTTCCTCCCTGGGGCACAAAAATGTTTGGCCATAGACTCTCTTTAAAAGTTGTCCAGTGCAGCAGCTCCTGTTCAACGCTAAAGATAGGAGCATCCTGGGGAGCAGCTCTCCTGCACCCAGAGCTGACAGGGACTGTCGTCACAGTCGTAGTGCGGCTGACTGACCGGATGAGTTTCAGAAGTTGGAGATGATTGGCCGATAATGTTCCTTCAAGTACAGAGGAAAAACGAAACTACCGTAACAAAAAAATGTTAGGAAATCACCTGAAGCATGAGATTATCCAATTTGTTAAGTCAGGCAAAACAACCAGCAGGGAGAACAACACTGATGGAAACAGAGGAGAAAACAGAACATTTTAATTCTTTAGGTTAAAGGAATTTCCAAGAAAATCAGACGGATTTTCTCCGAACACAAAATATCGATGAATTTCAAACCCAACAATGCAGTCAGAAAGAAACTGGCTCATCCTAAAGACAGAACAAACAGAGGCCTCAGTGCTGCACCACATTTAATATCATCCTGCATTATCAGCCTCATGTCAATTATGACATTGGACAGATGTATATTTGCTAAATGCTTTTGAAATGCCACTGAAAGCATAAAGAAATATGCACAGCAGAGTAGCACAGAGGAACAAAAAACCCCAACAAGAGTCCACTTCCAATGAGTAGGTCTCATTGAGACTTTTAAATGAACCTCCTAACTCTCTATAAAACATCTATCCTGCCTCATTATCTTGTTAACAGCAATGAGAATATTTCACCAGGAAGATCCGAGCAATTAGAGCAACCACAATAGCAAGAATAATCAGGTAGCATGAGTCCATATTTAGTTTGACTGTGTTATTGGCAGGACATTCCTTATGGAGCTGGAGAACTGTGCGGAAAACCCAGAGCTGGTTGGAACCTGTTTTTTGAAGAGGGTGAGTAAGAAATCCATTTCTACCAGAGATATGTCCTGTATGGGAGATGTGCTCCAGAATCAGTGACAGCATTCACTGGCATCTAATGAGAGAATTGGAAATGTTCAAACTGAAAGACTAACCCTGTCAGTTTAGCCCCGCCCCCGATGCAAACACCCTGACAGCTTGTAGTGAAACTGTAGCTGCAAGAATTCTGCCGTGACACTGAAATCATCTCTCATTGAAAAAATGCTGCAGCTGAGGGTGACGCTATCATCACCAGTTTTCCCTTTTTTAGGGAGAATTTCTGTTTGAAGTTTCATTGCCAAACCTCACATTTGAATAAGCTGTCAGTGATTTAGCTCGATATGAATCAAGCACCTCCTCTCCTTCCTACAAATAGCACTACTTACAAGTACTACAGTATATTCCTTTTTCAAGGTCGATGAAAACAACTTTTTTTTCACCAGATAACAGAGCACAATCAAGGGCTGAAATTGTTTCTCAAAAGGGAGGGATGTGGCTCAAAAGTTGTTGTTTTTGTGGTGCATAGGTACACTTGCCTTTTTTTGTTTCTTTTTGTTGCCGTGACTTGTTTGCTGGTTTTCTCTAAACTCTCCCACATATCACTCTGCTTTCCCTGCCAACTCTTTCCCCCTCATTTAGGGGCGGCCTGTCAACACAAGATTCAGCTAAGAACAAAATGCAGTATGAAATATTAATGTATGTACAATTATTTATTCCAAATATTAAGAAATAATCGGATTATCATTATACCTTCCAAATTGACATTTGCTGAGGCTCAGAATGAAACACACTCAATATAAAAAGCATTGAATATCTAATTTAGATAAAGTGCAGCATGTGCTGCAATAGTCATTAAAAAAAGGTGGAGGCGGCGCTGCTGCATCTGTTTGGTGGGTTTTAGGGTTTTAGGTAAAGTGGACCAAAAATAAGGTGAAATTAAGGATCATATTTAATTCAGGTTAGTTGGACTCTGGTCATAAAACATGCTGCATCATTAAAGTGTTCATTCAACCATGTCTGTTTCCAGAAAGAAGAACTGCAGGTGTATGAGAAGTACTGTCAGAATAAACCGCGCTCTGAGGTTGTGTGGCGACAGTGTGGAGACAGTCCCTTCTTCCAGGTAAGTTATGCAGACATACATGCAAACATTAGAGAACTAGCTGGCCTCAGTATTCGATGGTCATTTACTGATAAACAGCCTTTGATCTTTGGGACAACAGGAATGCCAGAAGAAACTAGACCACAAGCTTTCCCTGGATGCCTACCTGCTGAAGCCCGTTCAAAGAATCACCAAATATCAGCTTCTGCTTAAGGTTCACACAGACACTCACAGTATGGCTGGCAACTGCAAGAACACTGCAGAAAAATAAATGATTTCTCTATTTTCTACATGGAATGATAAAATCACCATTTAGTGTCTAACTGAAAGGAAACAAGGAGCTGGCATCAGGAAATACCATGATGGTCACCGGTTTACCTCCCAAAGAGCGCTGATGGATGCTGCTGTAGAGGCTAAAGTTAAAGCCAAGCTTAATATTCGTCAGCTTGTATCGCCTAGAAAGAGCATTTTTACTGTGCCTCATAGCCAATGTGACCCGAGGCATGATGGGTGGGAATATGATCAGGATGAGGTTTGGTTTAGTTTTTAATATGGAGATTTACACAAATGTAATTTATAGTGTTTGCATTAAAAGTTTTGCAGAGTGGCTTTAAAAATGTTTCCAAAAATATCTGGGGAGAAACTGCAGGTCTGACCTCCTTAATATTTCTATGATTCTGAGAAAAGAATCACAGTAAAAATCCCAAAGGATTTGAAGTGAAAGTGATTAAAACTTCAAACTCAAACTGAATGAAATTATTAAAACAGCAGATGTGCAAAACAATATAATTTTGCTCTCTTTCTTCCTCTATAACAGGAAATGTTAAAATGCAGTAAAGATGAAGGGATAGCTGAGCTGGAGGAGGCGTTAGCTACCATGCTAGAGATCATCAAGTCTGTCAATGACTCCATGCACCAGATCGCCATCACTGGGTTTGAGGTAAGAAACAAACTATTAATGATGAATGGATGGATGGATGGATGGATGGATGGATGGATGGATGGATGGATGGATGGATGGATGGATGGATGGATGGATGATGGAGGGATGGATGGATGGATGATGGAGGGATGGATGGATGGATGGATGGATGGATGGATGGATGGATGATGGATGGATGATGGATGGATCCCCACAGATCTCTGCTCCCATCCATCCTGCTCTCCAACATTCACTCACTGAATAACCAAATGGTTAATCTCAGACTCCAACTGAGAAAAGGAGACCAGTAACCGCTGAGCCGACATCCTGACTGAATCATGGCTTCATTCATCCAATGCTGTTAGCCTGGGGGGGGGCTAACGCTACACCTTGCCCACAGAAACAGTGAACTCAGCGGTTGGGCCTGAGGTGGTGGACTCTACAGGGGCGACAGTGGCGTTGGATGTAGGAGTTTGCCCTGAAATCAAAGGGTTGACGGTTCAAGGCCCGGCTCCGACTTTCGGTGTCGTTGTGTCCTTGGGCAAGACCCTTCACCTGCATTGTCTGCTGATGGTGGTCAGAGGGCCCGGTGGCGCCAGTGTATGGCAGTCTCCTAACTTGAATAAAGGCGCTATATAAGTACATGCCATCTACCATTTACAGAAGCACCATAGAGAGCGTTCTGAGCAGCTGTCTCACTGTGTGGTGTGGAGGCTGCAGCGCCTCAGACTGGAAGAAGGTGAGAACAGCAGAGAGGATCATGGGGGCTCCTCTTCCCTCCATTAAAGACATTTCATCCCAGCGCTGCGTGTCCCGAGCCCGTGACATCATCAATGACCCCTCACCCCCCCACCATGGACTGTTCTCCCTGCTGCCCTCTGGGAAGAGGCTTCCCAGCATTCAATGCAGGACCAGCAGGTTCTGCAGCAGCTTCTTCTCCACCGCCATCACACTGATGAACTGATGAGAAAATCTGATCTAAATCTAAATCACGTCACAAATTAAGACTCTGTGTCACAATGATAACGCCATACTTGCACTTCATGGTGAATCTTCAAAATAGAGCTCAACTCAAATGTCTTTTACTAAATTTTGCACGATATCTATTTATTTTTTTCACTTCTCTGAACTTCCACATCATTGCCTTTTTGCACCATGTTTTTTCTCCCACACTGTTTAAATTCAATCACTGCTGCACTTTATAAATGGGAATGTTTATTTTCACCTCTAAGCTTCACTGTTGGAAAGCTGTATAAATGAAATTAAATTTTGTATACACTCTGTGTACACAAAACAACAATAAATTTAGTCTAACTCTAAGTCATTGTTATCATTATTAGGAAAATCTGTATGATGCTGTAGACCACAAGCAGCTGTTGTAAGTTTCTCTACTGGTCTGACTTCCTGCTCTGTGATGTTTCCAGGGGAACCTGAGTGAACTGGGGAAGCTGCTGATGCAGGGATCGTTTAATGTGTGGACTGACCATAAGAGAGGCCATAGTAAGGTACTCCCACCTTCACACCCCCACCTTAGAAAAGGACAGGAAACTGAATGTCTGTTCCTGACCTGCTTTATTTATTCATATTTTCTTCTATATTTTGGGAGGAAATGTTCATTTGTCCCATTAATATGTTTAATATCAGATAGACCTATAAAGGAGCAAAGCGATGCTGCGTTCATTTTCTCTCTGATCATTGGTTGGTTCAGCTTCACAAACCAGCCGTTTGGGAATCATTCCATACTTCAACTCTTCACTCTAGCTTTCAACCCTCTATCAGCTGTGACCCTCCATCAGCTGTGACCCTGCATCAGCTGTGACCCTCTATCTGCTGTGACCCTCTGTCAGCTGTGACCCTCTGTCAGCTGTGACCCTCTGTCAGCTGTGACCCTCCATCAGCTGTGACCCTCTGTCAGCTGTGACCCTCTATCTGCTGTGACCCTCTATCAGCTGTGACCCTCTATCAGCTGTGACCCTCTATCTGCTGTGACCCTCTATCAGCTGTGACCCTCCATCAGCTGTGACCCTGTGTCAGCTGTGAACCTCTATCTGCTGTGACCCTCTGTCAGCTGTGACCCTCCATCAGCTGTGACCCTCCATCAGCTGTGACCCTCTGTCAGCTGTGACCCTCTATCTGCTGTGACCCTCTATCAGCTGTGACCCAACAGCTGTGACCCTCTATCTGCTGTGACCCTCTATCTGCTGTGACCCTCTAT
Source organism: Cyprinodon tularosa (assembly GCF_016077235.1). Taxonomy (NCBI): domain Eukaryota; kingdom Metazoa; phylum Chordata; class Actinopteri; order Cyprinodontiformes; family Cyprinodontidae; genus Cyprinodon; species Cyprinodon tularosa. The sequence continues at coordinate 242,269 of NW_024037930.1, forward strand.
CTGCTGTGACCCTCTATCTGCTGTGACCCTCTATCAGCTGTGACCCTCTATCTGCTCTGATCCTCCACCTGCGACCCCCTATCAGCTGTGACCCTCTATCAGCTGTGACCCTCTATCTGCTGTGACCCTCTATCAGCTGTGACCCTCTATCAGCTGTGACCCTCTATCAGCTGTGACCCTCTATCTGCTGTGACTCTCTATCTGCTGTGACCCTCTATCAGATGTGACTCTCTATCTGCTGTGACCCTCTATCTGCTGTGACTCTCTATCTGCTGTGGCCCTCTATCAGCTGTGACCCTCTATCTGCTGTGACTCTCCACCTGCTGTGACCCTCCACCTGCTGTGACCCTCTATCTGCTGTGACCCTCCACCTGCTGTGACCCTCTATCTGCTCTGATCCTCCACCTGCTGTGACCCTCTATCTGCTGTGACCCTCTATCTGCTGTGACCCTCCACCTGCTGTGACCCTCTATCTGCTCTGATCCTCCACCTGCTGTGACCCTCTATCTGCTGTGACCCTCTATCTGCTGTGACTCTCTATCTGCTGTGACCCTCTATCAGCTGTGACCCTCTATCAGCTGTGACCCTCTATCAGCCGTGACCCTCTATCTGCTGTGACCCTCTATCTGCTGTGACCCTCTATCAGCTGTGACCCTCTATCTGCTGTGACCCTCCACCTGCTGTGACCCTCTATCAGCTGTGACCCTCTATCTGCTGTGACCCTCTATCTGCTGTGACCCTCTATCAGCTGTGACCCTCCACCTGCTGTGACCCTCCACCTGCTGTGACCCTCCACCTGCTGTGACCCTTCACCTGCTGTGACCCTCAACCTGCTGTGATCCTCTGTCTGCTGTGACCCTCTGTCTGCTGTGACCCTCTATCAGCTGTGACCCTCTGTCTGCTGTGACCCTCTGTCTGCTGTGACCCTCTATCAGCTGTGACCCTCTATCTGCTGTGACCCTCTATCAGCTGTGACCCTCTATCAGCTGTGACCCTCTATCTGCTGTGACCCTCTATCTGCTCCCTCTATCTGCTGTGACCCTCCACCTGCTGTGACCCTCTGTCAGCTGTGACCCTCTGTCAGCTGTGACCCTCTATCTGCTGTGACCCTCTATCAGCTGTGACCCTCTATCAGCTGTGACCCTCTATCAGCTGTGACCCTCTATCTGCTGTGACCCTCTATCAGCTGTGACCCTCTATCAGCTGTGACCCTCTATCTGCTGTGACCCTCTATCAGCTGTGACCCTCTATCTGTTGTGACCCTCTGTCAGCTGTGACCCTCTATCTGCTGTGACCCTCTATCAGCTGTGACCCTCTATCTGCTGTGACCCTCTATCTGCTGTGACCCTCTATCAGCTGTGACCCTCTATCAGCTGTGACCCTCTATCAGCTGTGACCCTCTATCTGCTCTGATCCTCCACCTGCGACCCTCTATCAGCTGTGACCCTCTATCAGCTGTGACCCTCTATCAGCTGTGACCCTCTATCAGCTGTGACCCTCTATCTGCTGTGACCCTCTATCAGCTGTGACTCTCTATCTGCTGTGACCCTCTATCTGCTGTGACTCTCTATCTGCTGTGGCCCTCTATCAGCTGTGACCCTCTATCTGCTGTGACTCTCCACCTGCTGTGACCCTCCACCTGCTGTGACCCTCTATCTGCTGTGACCCTCTATCAGCTGTGACCCTCTATCAGCTGTGACCCTCTATCTGCTGTGACCCTCTATCTGCTGTGACCCTCCACCTGCTGTGACCCTCTATCTGCTCTGATCCTCCACCTGCTGTGACCCTCTATCTGCTGTGACCCTCTATCTGCTGGGACCCTCTATCAGCTGTGACCCTCTATCAGCTGTGACCCTCCACCTGCTGTGACCCTCCACCTGCTGTGACCCTCTGTCTGCTCTGATCCTCCACCTGCTGTAACCCTCTATCAGCTGTGACCCTCTATCAGCTGTGACCCTCTATCTGCTGTGACCCTCTATCTGCTGTGACCCTCTATCTGCTGTGACCCTCTATCAGCTGTGACCCTCTATCAGCTGTGACCCTCTATCTGCCATGACCCTCTATCTCCTGTGACCCTCTATCTCCTGTGACCCTCTATCAGCCGTGACCCTCTATCTGCCGTGACCCTCTATCTGCCGTGACCCTCTATCAGCTGTGACCCTCTATCTGCCGTGACCCTCTATTTGCTGTGACCCTCTATCTGCTGTGACCCTCTATCTGCTGTGACCCTCTATTTGCTGTGACCCTCTATCAGCTGTGACTCTCTATCAGCTGTGACCCTCTATCTGCTGTGACCCTCTATCAGCTGTGACCCTCTATCAGCTGTGACCCTCCACCTGCTGTGACCCTCTATTTGCTGTGACCCTCTATCAGCTGTGACTCTCTATCAGCTGTGACCCTCTATCTGCTGTGACCCTCTATCAGCCGTGACCCTCTATCTGCTGTGACCCTCTATCTGCTGTGACCCTCTATCTGCTGTGACCCTCTATCAGCTGTGACCCTCTATCAGCTGTGACCCTCTATCTGCTGTGACCCTCTCCTTGCTGTGACCCTCTCCTTGCTGTGACCCTCCACCTGCTGTGACCCTCCACCTGCTGTGACCCTCTATCTGCTGTGACCCTCTATCTGCTGTGACCCTCCACCTGCTGTGACCCTCCACCTGCTGTGACCCTCTATCAGCCGTGACCCTCTATCAGCTGTGACTCTCTATCAGCTGTGACCCTCTATCAGCTGTGACCCTCTGTCTGCTGTGACCCTCTATCTGCTGTGACCCTCTATCTGCTGTGACCCTCTATCTGCTGTGACCCTCTATCAGCTGTGACCCTCCACCTGCTGTGACCCTCCACCTGCTGTGACCCTCTATCAGCTGTGACCCTCTATCAGCTGTGACCCTCTATCAGCTGTGACCCTCTATCTGCTGTGACCCTCCACCTGCTGTGACCCTCTATCAGCTGTGACCCTCTATCAGCTGTGACCCTCTATCTGCTGTGACCCTCTATCTGCTGTGACCCTCTATCAGCTGTGACCCTCCACCTGCTGTGACCCTCCACCTGCTGTGACCCTCCACCTGCTGTGACCCTTCACCTGCTGTGACCCTCAACCTGCTGTGATCCTCTGTCTGCTGTGACCCTCTGTCTGCTGTGACCCTCTATCAGCTGTGACCCTCTGTCTGCTGTGACCCTCTGTCTGCTGTGACCCTCTATCAGCTGTGACCCTCTATCTGCTGTGACCCTCTATCAGCTGTGACCCTCTATCAGCTGTGACCCTCTATCTGCTCCCTCTATCTGCTGTGACCCTCCACCTGCTGTGACCCTCTGTCAGCTGTGACCCTCTATCAGCTGTGACCCTCTATCTGCTGTGACCCTCTATCAGCTGTGACCCTCTATCAGCTGTGACCCTCTATCTGCTGTGACCCTCTATCAGCTGTGACCCTCTATCAGCTGTGACCCTCTATCTGCTGTGACCCTCTATCAGCTGTGACCCTCTATCTGCTGTGACCCTCTATCAGCTGTGACCCTCTATCAGCTGTGACCCTCTATCTGCTGTGACCCTCTATCTGCTCCCTCTATCTGCTGTGACCCTCTATCTGCTGTGACCCTCTATCAGCTGTGACCCTCTATCAGCTGTGACCCTCTATCTGCTGTGACCCTCTATCAGCTGTGACCCTCTATCAGCTGTGACCCTCTATCTGCTGTGACCCTCTATCAGCTGTGACCCTCTATCAGCTGTGACCCTCTATCTGCTGTGACCCTCTATCAGCTGTGACCCTCTATCTGTTGTGACCCTCTGTCAGCTGTGACCCTCTATCTGCTGTGACCCTCTATCTGCTGTGACCCTCTATCAGCTGTGACCCTCTATCAGCTGTGACCCTCTATCTGCTCTGATCCTCCACCTGCTGTGACCCTCTATCTGTTGTGACCCTCTGTCAGCTGTGACCCTCTATCTGCTGTGACCCTCTATCAGCTGTGACCCTCTATCTGCTGTGACCCTCTATCTGCTGTGACCCTCTATCAGCTGTGACCCTCTATCAGCTGTGACCCTCTATCTGCTCTGATCCTCCACCTGCGACCCTCTATCAGCTGTGACCCTCTATCAGCTGTGACCCTCTATCTGCTGTGACCCTCTATCAGCTGTGACCCTCTATCAGCTGTGACCCTCTATCAGCTGTGACCCTCTATCTGCTGTGACTCTCTATCTGCTGTGACCCTCTATCAGCTGTGACTCTCTATCTGCTGTGACCCTCTATCTGCTGTGACTCTCTATCTGCTGTGGCCCTCTATCAGCTGTGACCCTCTATCTGCTGTGACTCTCCACCTGCTGTGACCCTCCACCTGCTGTGACCCTCTATCTGCTGTGACCCTCTATCTGCTGTGACCCTCTATCAGCTGTGACCCTCTATCAGCTGTGACCCTCTATCTGCTGTGACCCTCTATCTGCTGTGACCCTCCACCTGCTGTGACCCTCTATCTGCTCTGATCCTCCACCTGCTGTGACCCTCTATCTGCTGTGACCCTCTATCTGCTGGGACCCTCTATCAGCTGTGACCCTCTATCAGCTGTGACCCTCCACCTGCTGTGACCCTCCACCTGCTGTGACCCTCTGTCTGCTCTGATCCTCCACCTGCTGTAACCCTCTATCAGCTGTGACCCTCTATCTGCTGTGACCCTCTATCAGCTGTGACCCTCTATCTGCTGTGACCCTCTATCTGCTGTGACCCTCTATCAGCTGTGACCCTCTATCAGCTGTGACCCTCTATCTGCCGTGACCCTCTATCTCCTGTGACCCTCTATCTCCTGTGACCCTCTATCTGCTGTGACCCTCTATCAGCCGTGACCCTCTATCTGCCGTGACCCTCTATCAGCTGTGACCCTCTATCTGCCGTGACCCTCTATTTGCTGTGACCCTCTATCTGCTGTGACCCTCTATCTGCTGTGACCCTCTATTTGCTGTGACCCTCTATCAGCTGTGACTCTCTATCAGCTGTGACCCTCTATCTGCTGTGACCCTCTATCAGCTGTGACCCTCTATCAGCTGTGACCCTCCACCTGCTGTGACCCTCTATTTGCTGTGACCCTCTATCAGCTGTGACTCTCTATCAGCTGTGACCCTCTATCTGCTGTGACCCTCTATCTGCTGTGACCCTCTATCTGCTGTGACCCTCTCCTTGCTGTGACCCTCTCCTTGCTGTGACCCTCCACCTGCTGTGACCCTCCACCTGCTGTGACCCTCTATCTGCTGTGACCCTCTATCTGCTGTGACCCTCCACCTGCTGTGACCCTCCACCTGCTGTGACCCTCTATCAGCCGTGACCCTCTATCAGCTGTGACTCTCTATCAGCTGTGACCCTCTATCAGCTGTGACCCTCTATCTGCTGTGACCCTCTATCTGCTGTGACCCTCTATCAGCTGTGACCCTCCACCTGCTGTGACCCTCTATCAGCCGTGACCCTCTATCTGCTGTGACCCTCTATCTGCTGTGACCCTCTATCAGCTTTGACCCTCTATCAGCTGTGACCCTCTATCTGCTGTGACCCTCTATCAGCTGTGACCCTCTATCTGCTGTGACCCTCTCCTTGCTGTGACCCTCCACCTGCTGTGACCCTCCACCTGCTGTGACCCTCTCCTTGCTGTGACCCTCCACCTGCTGTGACCCTCTATCAGCTGTGACCCTCCACCTGCTGTGACCCTCCACCTGCTGTGACCCTCAACCTGCTGTGACCCTCCACCTGCTGTGACCCTCTATCAGCTGTGACCCTCTATCAGCTGTGACCCTCTATCAGCTGTGACCCTCCACCTGCTGTGACCCTCCACCTGCTGTGACCATTTATCTGCTGTGACCCTCTATCTGCTGTGACCCTCTATCTGCTGTGACCCTCTATCAGCTGTGACCCTCTATCAGCTGTGACCCTCCACCTGCTGTGACCCTCTATCTGCTGTGACCCTCTATCTGCTGTGACCCTCCACCTGCTGTGACCCTCTATCAGCTGTGACCCTCTATCAGCTGTGACCCTCTATCTGCTGTGACCCTCTATCAGCTGTGACCCTCTATCTGCTGTGACCCTCTCCTTGCTGTGACCCTCCACCTGCTGTGACCCTCCACCTGCTGTGACCCTCTCCTTGCTGTGACCCTCCACCTGCTGTGACCCTCTATCAGCTGTGACCCTCCACCTGCTGTGACCCTCCACCTGCTGTGACCCTCAACCTGCTGTGACCCTCCACCTGCTGTGACCCTCTATCAGCTGTGACCCTCTATCAGCTGTGACCCTCTATCAGCTGTGACCCTCCACCTGCTGTGACCCTCCACCTGCTGTGACCATTTATCTGCTGTGACCCTCTATCTGCTGTGACCCTCTATCAGCTGTGACCCTCTATCAGCTGTGACCCTCCACCTGCTGTGACCCTCTATCTGCTGTGACCCTCTATCTGCTGTGACCCACCACCTGCTGTGACCCTCTATCAGCTGTGACCCTCTATCTGCTGTGACCCTCTATCTGCTGTGACCCTCTATCAGCTGTGACCCTCTATCTGCTGTGACCCTCTATCTGCTGTGACCCTCTATCAGCTGTGACCCTCTATCTGCTGTGACCCTCTCCTTGCTGTGACCCTCTCCTTGCTGTGACCCTCCACCTGTTGTGACCCTCTCCTAGCTGTGACCCTCCACCTGCTGTGACCCTCTATCAGCTGTGACCCTCTATCTGCTGTGACCCTCTATCTGCTGTGACCCTCTATCAGCTGTGACCCTCTATCTGCTGTGACCCTCTATCAGCTGTGACCCTCTATCAGCTGTGACCCTCTATCTGCTGTGACCCTCTATCAGCTGTGACCCTCTATCTGCTGTGACCCTCTATCTGCTGTGACCCTCTATCAGCTGTGACCCTCTATCTGCTGTGACCCTCTATCAGCTGTGACCCTCTATCAGCTGTGACCCTCTATCAGCTGTGACCTTCCATCAGCTGCGACCCTCTATCAGCTGTGACCTTCCATCAGCTGCGACCTTCCACCTGCTGTGACCCTCCACCTGCTGTGACCCTCAACCTGCTGTGACCCTCCACCTGCTGTGACCCTCTATCAGCTGTGACCCTCTATCAGCTGTGACCCTCTATCAGCTGTGACCCTCCACCTGCTGTGACCCTCCACCTGCTGTGACCATTTATCTGCTGTGACCCTCTATCTGCTGTGACCCTCTATCTGCTGTGACCCTCTATCAGCTGTGACCCTCTATCAGCTGTGACCCTCCACCTGCTGTGACCCTCTATCTGCTGTGACCCTCTATCTGCTGTGACCCTCCACCTGCTGTGACCCTCTATCAGCTGTGACCCTCTATCAGCTGTGACCCTCTATCTGCTGTGACCCTCTATCAGCTGTGACCCTCTATCTGCTGTGACCCTCTCCTTGCTGTGACCCTCCACCTGCTGTGACCCTCCACCTGCTGTGACCCTCTCCTTGCTGTGACCCTCCACCTGCTGTGACCCTCTATCAGCTGTGACCCTCCACCTGCTGTGACCCTCCACCTGCTGTGACCCTCAACCTGCTGTGACCCTCCACCTGCTGTGACCCTCTATCAGCTGTGACCCCTCTATCAGCTGTGACCCTCTATCAGCTGTGACCCTCCACCTGCTGTGACCCTCCACCTGCTGTGACCATTTATCTGCTGTGACCCTCTATCTGCTGTGACCCTCTATCAGCTGTGACCCTCTATCAGCTGTGACCCTCCACCTGCTGTGACCCTCTATCTGCTGTGACCCTCTATCTGCTGTGACCCACCACCTGCTGTGACCCTCTATCAGCTGTGACCCTCTATCAGCTGTGACCCTCTATCTGCTGTGACCCTCTATCTGCTGTGACCCTCTATCAGCTGTGACCCTCTATCTGCTGTGACCCTCTCCTTGCTGTGACCCTCTCCTTGCTGTGACCCTCCACCTGTTGTGACCCTCTCCTAGCTGTGACCCTCCACCTGCTGTGACCCTCTATCAGCTGTGACCCTCTATCTGCTGTGACCCTCTATCTGCTGTGACCCTCTATCAGCTGTGACCCTCTATCTGCTGTGACCCTCTATCAGCTGTGACCCTCTATCAGCTGTGACCCTCTATCTGCTGTGACCCTCTATCAGCTGTGACCCTCTATCTGCTGTGACCCTCTATCTGCTGTGACCCTCTATCAGCTGTGACCCTCTATCTGCTGTGACCCTCTATCAGCTGTGACCCTCTATCAGCTGTGACCCTCTATCAGCTGTGACCTTCCATCAGCTGCGACCCTCTATCAGCTGTGACCTTCCATCAGCTGCGACCCTCTATCAGCTGTGACCCTCTATCAGCTGTGACCTTCCATCAGCTGCGACCCTCTATCAGCTGTGACCTTCCATCTGCTGTGACCCTCTATCTGCTGTGACCCTCTATCAGCTGTGACCTTCCATCAGCTGCGACCCTCTATCAGCTGTGACCTTCCATCTGCTGTGACCCTCTATCTGCTGTGACCCTCTATCTGCTGTGACCCTCTATCAGCTGTGGGCTGTAGCACATCTGCTCACCTGCCTGCAGGCATTCAGTGTCTGTCAATGACATTCACTTCAATCAGACACAGAAACAATTCAACCAGATGTTAAAGTCAGATTGGTTCAAAGTTTTCTAAGAAAAACTGACCGATTGCATCAACAGATGTTGCCAGTCAGTTTGTTGGCCCTATTTTTGTGTCGATTGTTGGAACATAACCAGCATTTATGCTTAAAAAACAAACCTATTGGACATGTGGGACGGAGTCCATGTCTGTCCACTGGACACATTTTAACACAGCGGCTCGCTACGCTGAAAAAGGCTGAATCCTGCATATAATTGTGTAAAAAGAATATATGAAAATTCTTTTTTTCCGTATGAAAATGGATGTGTCTCGCTAAACTAAACGAATCACATGATCACTGATCATACTGCTGCTGTAGTAGGAGGATAACAGGGCGCCATGTTTTTATGAGTTAATGCTTTAACAAACGTTTTCACACATGGTTTAAATTGCATTTCTTATTTAATAGAAAAACAGCAAATAAAAACCTTTTTTTACACTAGCTGAATATCAACATAGTTTAGTTTTTAGTTTATAAAAATAAGAACCCTTCTATTAGTTCAAGAAAAGCATCTAATTATAACGGATATCTCTCAGTTATTATCAGAGATGGCAAAAGTACTCACTTTCTGTACTTGAGTAAAAGTACAGATACTTGTGTTAAAAAATACTCTGGTAAAAGTGGAAGTACTGATTAAACTTCTTTACTCAAGTAAAAGTAACAAAGTACAGGCTTTTAAATTTACTTAAAGTCTAAAAGTAAAAGTAGAAACCACTTTTTTCATGCCGTTGCCAACATTTTAAATGGATGTCTGCCAATAGGACTAGATCTCCGTTGTGTTCATTTTCAATCATCTCGTCGTCCATGCTGCTATGCTAACGCCACCGCCACCAAGCTGCAATGATTTGCCGCCAATGAATACCGCCGAATCTGTCGATTCATCTTGTAGTGGTGCGTCAAATGCAACGTAGATTCCCATCCAATTAGATTGAATTTGGTATTGATGACGTGAAAAATAATAACGGTAACTCCATTGAAATGATTCAAAACTAAAGTAACGAGACAATTTTTTTAAAATGTAAGGAGTAGAAAGTACAGATATTTGTGTAAAAATGTAAGTAGTAGAAGTAAAAAGTCGCCATAAAATAATTAGGAAAGTAAAATTATCCGAAAAATCTACTTGAGTACAGTAACGAAGTATTTGTACTTCGTTACTTCCCATCTCTGGTTATTATGGTTGCTTTTCTAAAGCAGTATGGAAGGAATGGATTCAGTGGTTTAATGCAGGAAGAGGAAGTGTATCACTTTCATACAAACTGCTAAGAAAAAGTTAAAGGAGAAACTAGAGGAAGAAGAAAGCAAAGTACAGAAACAACAAACTAGAGATAGACAGGATTTTCAGCATCTGTTTTAGAAGGATCTAACAAAGCTGTTTGCTCTCTGATTGACTTAGGATTGGGACTGATCTGTGCTATGAAACGATGATTGACGGAGGCCATGCTCACCAAAGAACGCTGCCGTTAGCCGCATTCTGTCGGCTCCCAGGGGCCCCGCCGTGGGGTGGTTCCCTTAGGGCGCTGCCTTTTATCTCTGTGGAAAGATGGGAGCCACATTGGGGACGGAGAGGGTTAAAAAAAGCAAATTTCACACTTTATCCTTGACAGGATACAGTTTGAGATATAAAAAAACCCACCTCAGCCCAAGAAAAGCAAATATAAGACGAGACAAATATTTCAGCAGAGGGAAACCTTTGGAGGCTGAGAGCCACATTAGTGAGTGTGTTCAGTTTGTCCATGAACGATTTCCAGAGAAATTGACCTTTAGAGATGGAAGTTTATCAACTGGCGCTATAGCTCTGAACGCATCCACCGGTGTCTGTCGGTAGGGGAGGGGGGGAGCCCTTCCGCCATGAGGAGCTTTGATAAGGGGGAGCCCCAAATCCATCCATCCATCCATCCATCCATCCATCCATCCATGCATCCATCCATCCATCCATCCATGCATCCATGCATCCATCCATTTTCTTACCCGCTTGTCCCGAGTGGGGTCGCGAGGGGTGCTGGTGCCTATGTCCAGCAGTCAATGGGCGAGAGGCGGGTCCACCCTGGACAGGTTGCCAGTCCATCGCAGGGCAACGCCAGATCCAAAACACACTTTTGTTTTGACAGCAAGTTGCACAGAGTCCTCCATCAGCCTTGAGCCTATTGTCGCTGGGCTCCATTTGGCAAATCCAATATTCTGAATGTGTTGCGCTTTTCCACCTTGAAGTGAGCGTGCACATCCAACATATTATCCCATCTTTGAGTTAGCTTGTTCTCCTTGTGAATGGTGGATTCTCTCCAGGTACTCTGGCTTCCTTCCACCACAATCCAAAAACATGACTGTCGGGTTAATTGGCTTCTCTAGGTTGTCCTTAGGTGTGCGTGTGTGTGGGTGTGTGTGTGAGTGTGTGGGTGTGTGTGTGCGGGTGTGTGTGTGTGGGTGTGTGCGTGTGTGTGTGTGAGTGTGGGTGTGTGTGTGCGTGGGTGTGTGTGTGTGTGTGTGTGTGTGAGTGTGTGTGGGGGCTGGGAGGTTTTGTACGTCTCTGTGTTGCCCTGCGACAGACCGCCGACCTGTCCAGGGTGGACTTCCTGAGATAGTTACCGGTGCTGATGGAGAAAACAGGAGAATATGGATGGATTGTATATTGAATAAATCATTTATTTAATGGTTGTTATGGGTAAAATATGGTCATCTTATTCAAAAGAAGCATTTCTGCTATCTGCTATGCTCTTTGCTCCTTATGCTAATAATGCTAACTGTATCTACAAAGCAGTAGAAAATGAGAGAACTTTGTGGATTTCAGGTGAAGGACCTGGCCCGGTTTAAGCCCATGCAGAGGCACCTCTTTCTGTACGATAAGATGCTGCTGTTCTGTAAGAAACGAGAGGAGACCAGCGAGGGCCATGAGAAGACTCCATCCTACAGCTTTAAGCACTCACTAAAGGTCAGGAACTCCTCTCTGTTTAATCCTAGAGCTTTTTAATGTCTGCAGGAAATGTCATTGCTAATGAATGAGGATTTTCAGCAACGGCTGAATTGCCGTCTCTGCTGAGCACAAACTGAAGTGTTTTCAAATGACTAAGATTTACAGATGTCACATGACAAACCATCACAAAATGATGCAACTTGGCAAAAGTCATCAGCTGGAACTGGCTGGGATCCTCTGTCCTGGAGGGTCTGACTGACGCCTCCTGTCTGCCAGCTGCCGCCCTTAATAACTTATAAGATCATTTGTTTTCTTAACTTTTGAATATTATACATGTTAAAAAATCTGGTGGTTGAGGAGAAGTTTGAACCTTAAAAAAAACAAATGAAATGTGTAAGTCTTGTCCTTCTAACTCATCACCGTACGCTTCGAACCTTTACTAAGAACACATTCAGTAGTGACTTTGTTACAGTGGGCAGGTGATTCTATTCTGTCTATATCTATGAGTCTAATCATTTCTCCAGCATAAATCATGTTGTGGATAAAGACAGTGAAGCCTGGAAAGCTGCAGATACAGTAGTTATAACAGAAGCTGGTTTATTAAATCGCTGCTCATGTCTCCTGCATCTTTTTCTCTTCTTTACCATCTAGATGAGTTCAGTGGGAATAACAGAAAATGTTAAAGGAGACCATAAAAAGTTTGAGGTGTGGTATAACGGCAGAGAAGAAGTCTACATAATCCAGGTATGTTTGCAGTTAGACATGATATATTTTCACCTCATGTTTAAAGATTAAATCTCTGGGTTTATCTTTAGTAATAAGGTCAATCAGCAACCATACCTAACAATCAGGTGGAGGCATCAAAGACTACCTGACAAACAGACCACAGGTTGGTAGACTGACGGCTCAGCTGTCTGATCCAGCAGCTCAGGAGCACCACGGAGCACGGTTCTCTCTCCATTCCTTATTCACCTCTGACTTCCAGGACCAGACAGAGTCCTGCCATCTGCAGCAGACCTGGGATGACTCTGCAGTCATTGGGAGCATCAAAGATGGAGCAGAAGCTGAGGACAGAGAGCTGGTGAAGCGTTTTGTGGCATGGTGTGGAAACAATCATCTGATCCTGAAGGTCAACAAAACAAGGAGATGATTTCAGAAGAAACAGGAACAAGTTGAAGCCTGTTAACATCCTGGGAGAAGAAGTGGAGGAGGAAGTAGAAATCCCTTGGTGATTCCAAAAAAAGTTAAATAACAAACCAGTGGACTTCGTTTTCCTAGTTTAAAGACGTTTCTCTTCCCACCAGGAAGCTTTTTCAATTCGACATTTCTAGATTAGTGGATTAGAGTTCCAGGCTTCCTAGAGTGGACCAACAAAGCCTTGTTCTGGCTTAGAAAACATGCAGATTAAACCGAAAGAACCGGTTCAGCAGCCAGATGCTACAGATCTTCTGTTGTGAATAGTGACATCTCTCCTGCCATCGTCTGCTGCAATTACAGTATCAGAGCTGTTGACTTAAAAACCTTAAGCTGCTAAAGAAGGCCGGCTCAGTTCCAGGAACTCCTCTAAAACATCTGGAGATGATTTCACAGAGAAGAACGTTCCATAAAGCAAACAACATCATGGACAACAGTGACCAGCCTCTGCAGAAGATTTTAAACACCAACAGTGTCTTCAGTCAGATGCTTCTGCAGATCTGGTGCAGGTCAGACCTCTACAGCAGATCTTTCCTCCCTGCAGCAGCAACATTGAAGCACTGCCCATTAGTTACTGCAACCTTTAATTTCCCTTGGGGTTAATAAAGAAAATGAAATTTTAAATGCCCCAGGAGGTTTTTTAGAGCACTATAAATAATAAACATGTGTCAAAGCATTTACCTTAATTCCTGGAAACTTTCCTGAGAATCTCTTTTCTTCATAATCTGTTGAAACTACGTGAACAAATCAAACTCATTATGTGAAAACCAGTTTAATTTACAGTCACTGTCTGACCAGATTCTCCAAAGCCCTGAAAAAACCCTGAGACATTTTCATTCAACTGTTTCATTACAAAGTTAACAAAAAAACTCAGTCATAAACAATTTCAATAACAATCTCAATATTAACAACCGCAGCGGTTCCCTGTGGCACTGTGCTGCGTTCCATAAACAATAAACTGAAATACATTATTGCAAAAGGGAAATTAAAAGGGAAATTCAGAAACATGATTTCCAAAATGTAAAGCTAAGATTTCATTTAAAGAAAAAACAATTAATTCAGTGTGTAGATTTATCCTCTGGACTGTATGTGATAATCAACCTTTTTTTCTGCAGCTGACTGTTTAGATAATCAAAAATACAATAATAGAATAGGTTATATTACCTGTAGAGCTAAATCATGTTAGGTTTACCATAAGAAAACAGTGTGTTAATTCAGACAAGGTATTAATTTAATGTTGTAAAATCAATTTATTCTCCTGTGGAAGTATAGTATGAAGACAGTCATGAATCTTCTGCAGCCGACCAGCAGAGGGCAGTGTTGTAACACGCAGACTGTCTCAGATCTTGGTTATTGGTCCCTGTATATAATGTTATAGTGATATTAATAATATGATATTAGTAATATTATAGTGATTGGTCCCTGTATATAATGTTATAGTGATTGGTCCCTGTATATAATGTTATAGTGATTGGTCCCTGTATATAATGTTATAGTGATTGGTCCCTGTATATGTTATAGTGATTGGTCCATTTATATAATGTTATAGTGATTGGTCCCTGTATATAATGTTATAGTGATTGGTCCCTGTATATAATGTTATAGTGATTGGTCCATTTATATAATGTTATAGTGATTGGTCCCTGTATATAATGTTATAGTGATTGGTCCATTTATATAATGTTATAGTGATTGGTCCCTGTATATAATGTTATAGTGATTGGTCCATTTATATAATGTTATAGTGATTGGTCCCTGTATATAATGTTATAGTGATTGGTCCCTGTATATAATGTTATAGTGATTGGTCCATTTATATAATCTTATAGTGATTGGTCCCTGTATATAATGTTATAGTGATTGGTCCATGTATATAATGTTATAGTGATTGGTCGCTGTATATAATGTTATAGTGATTGGTCCCTGTATATAATGTTATAGTGATTGGTCCATTTATATAATCTTATAGTGATTGGTCCCTGTATATAATGTTATAGTGATTGGTCCCTGTATATAATGTTATAGTGATTGGTCCATTTATATAATGTTATAGTGATTGGTCCCTGTATATAATGTTATAGTGATTGGTCCATTTATATAATGTTATAGTGATTGGTCCCTGTATATAATGTTATAGTGATTGGTCCCTGTATATAATGTTATAGTGATTGGTCCATTTATATAATGTTATAGTGATTGGTCCCTGTATATAATGTTATAGTGATTGGTCCATTTATATAATGTTATAGTGATTGGTCCCCGTATATAATGTTATAGTGATTGGTCCCTGTATATAATGTTATAGTGATTGGTCCATTTATATAATGTTATAGTGATTGGTCCCTGTATATAATGTTATAGTGATTGGTCCATTTATATAATGTTATAGTGATTGGTCCATTTATATAATGTTATAGTGATTGGTCCCTGTATATAATGTTATAGTGATTGGTCCCTGTATATAATGTTATAGTGATTGGTCCATTTATATAATGTTATAGTGATTGGTCCCTGTATATAATGTTATAGTGATTGGTCCATTTATATAATGTTATAGTGATTGGTCCATTTATATAATGTTATAGTGATTGGTCCATGTATATAATGTTATAGTGATTGGTCCATTTATATAATGTTATAGTGATTGGTCCATGTATATAATGTTATAGTGATTGGTCCCTGTATATAATGTTATAGTGATTGGTCCCTGTATATAATGTTATAGTGATTGGTCCCTGTATATAATGTTATAGTGATTGGTCCATTTATATAATGTTATAGTGATTGGTCCATTTATATAATGTTATAGTGATTGGTCCCTGTATATAATGTTATAGTGATTGGTCCATTTATATAATGTTATAGTGATTGGTCCCTGTATATAATGTTATAGTGATTGGTCCCTGTATATAATGTTATAGTGATTGGTCCATGTATATAATGTTATAGTGATTGGTCCATGTATATAATGTTATAGTGATTGGTCCCTGTATATAATGTTATAGTGATTGGTCCCTGTATATAATGTTATAGTGATTGGTCCATTTATATAATGTTATAGTGATTGGTCCCTGTATATAATGTTATAGTGATTGGTCCATTTATATAATGTTATAGTGATTGGTCCATTTATATAATGTTATAGTGATTGGTCCATTTATATAATGTTATAGTGATTGGTCCCTGTATATAATGTTATAGTGATTGGTCCCTGTATGTAATGTTATAGTGATTGGTCCCTGTATATAATGTTATAGTGATTGGTCCATTTATATAATGTTATAGTGATTGGTCCCTGTATATAATGTTATAGTGATTGGTCCATGTATATAATGTTATAGTGATTGGTCCCTGTATATAATGTTATAGTGATTGGTCCCTGTATATAATGTTATAGTGATTGGTCCCTGTATATAATGTTATAGTGATTGGTCCATTTATATAATGTTATAGTGATTGGTCCCTGTATATAATGTTATAGTGATTGGTCCCTGTATATAATGTTATAGTGATTGGTCCATTTATATAATGTTATAGTGATTGGTCCCTGTATATAATGTTATAGTGATTGGTCCCTGTATATAATGTTATAGTGATTGGTCCATGTATATAATGTTATAGTGATTGGTCCATGTATATAATGTTATAGTGATTGGTCCATGTATATAATGTTATAGTGATTGGTCCCTGTATATAATGTTATAGTGATTGGTCCCTGTATATAATGTTATAGTGATTGGTCCATTTATATAATGTTATAGTGATTGGTCCCTGTATATAATGTTATAGTGATTGGTCCCTGTATATAATGTTATAGTGATTGGTCCCTGTATATAATGTTATAGTGATTGGTCCATGTATATAATGTTATAGTGATTGGTCCATGTATATAATGTTATAGTGATTGGTCCCTGTATATAATGTTATAGTGATTGGTCCCTGTATATAATGTTATAGTGATTGGTCCATGTATATAATGTTATAGTGATTGGTCCATGTATATAATGTTATAGTGATTGGTCCATGTATATAATGTTATAGTGATTGGTCCCTGTATATAATGTTATAGTGATTGGTCCCTGTATATAATGTTATAGTGATTGGTCCCTGTATATAATGTTATAGTGATTGGTCCCTGTATATAATGTTATAGTGATTGGTCCCTGTATATAATGTTATAGTGATTGGTCCCTGTATATAATGTTATAGTGATTGGTCCCTGTATATAATGTTATAGTGATTGGTCCATTTATATAATGTTATAGTGATTGGTCCCTGTATATAATGTTATAGTGATTGGTCCCTGTATATAATGTTATAGTGATTGGTCCCTGTATATAATGTTATAGTGATTGGTCCATGTATATAATGTTATAGTGATTGGTCCCTGTATATAATGTTATAGTGATTGGTCCATTTATATAATGTTAAAGTGATTGGTCCCTGTATATAATGTTATAGTGATTGGTCCCTGTATATAATGTTATAGTGATTGGTCCATTTATATAATGTTATAGTGATTGGTCCCTGTATATAATGTTATAGTGATTGGTCCCTGTATATAATGTTATAGTGATTGGTCCATTTATATAATGTTATAGTGATTGGTCCCTGTATATAATGTTATAGTGATTGGTCCATTTATATAATGTTATAGTGATTGGTCCATGTATATAATGTTATAGTGATTGGTCCCTGTATATAATGTTATAGTGATTGGTCCCTGTATATAATGTTATAGTGATTGGTCCCTGTATATAATGTTATAGTGATTGGTCCATGTATATAATGTTATAGTGATTGGTCCCTGTATATAATGTTATAGTGATTGGTCCCCTGTATATAATGTTATAGTGATTGGTCCCTGTATATAATGTTATAGTGATTGGTCCCTGTATATAATGTTATAGTGATTGGTCCCTGTATATAATGTTATAGTGATTGGTCCATGTATATAATGTTATAGTGATTGGTCCATGTATATAATGTTATAGTGATTGGTCCCTGTATATAATGTTATAGTGATTGGTCCCTATATATAATGTTATAGTGATTGGTCCATTTATATAACGTTATAGTGATTGGTCCCTGTATATAACGTTATAGTGATTGGTCCCTGTATATAACGTTATAGTGATTGGTCCCTGTATATAACGTTATAGTGATTGGTCCCTGTATATAACGTTATAGTGATTGGTCCCTGTATATAACGTTATAGTGATTGGTCCCTGTATATAATGTTATAGTGATTGGTCCCTGTATATAACGTTATAGTGATTGGTCCATTTCTATAACGTTATAGTGATTGGTCCCTGTATATAACGTTATAGTGATTGGTCCCTGTATATAACGTTATAGTGATTGGTCCCTGTATATAACGTTATAGTGATTGGTCCATTTATATAACGTTATAGTGATTGGTCCATTTATATAACGTTATAGTGATTGGTCCCTGTATATAACGTTATAGTGATTGGTCCCTGTATATAACGTTATAGTGATTGGTCCCTGTATATAACGTTATAGTGATTGGTCCCTGTATATAACGTTATAGTGATTGGTCCCTGTATATAACGTTATAGTGATTGGTCCCTGTCTATAACGTTATAGTGATTGGTCCATTTCTATAACGTTATAGTGATTGGTCCCTGTATATAATGTTATAGTGATTGGTCCATTTCTATAATATTATAGTGATTGGTCCCTGTATATAATGTTATAGTGATTGGTCCGTTTCTATAATATTATAGTGATTGGTCCGTTTCTATAATATTATAGTGATTGATTGGTCCGTTTCTATAATGTTATAGTGATTGGTCCATATATATAATGTTATTTATGTTTTTTTTCTGCTTTAGGCTCCATCCATGGAGGTGAAGAACATGTGGGTCTCAGAGATCCGTAAAGTTCTTACTGGTCAGCTGGAAGCATGTCGAGGTTAGTTTACACACATCTCTGCTTTTATTTATTAGATATATGTTTATTAGATATACTTCACATGGTATATAATATATTTTTTTTAAATGATAGCAGGTTATTTTATTAAATACTGAACACAAACATTCCTCAAAGTTATTGTTTTTCAATGTTGGACATTTAAATACTGGTCTATCATACTAGGGCTGTGCATCTATCTATCTATCTATCTATCTATCTATCCACCTATCCATCCATCCATCTATCCATCCATCCATCCATCCATCCATCCATCCATCCATCCATCCATCCATCCATCCATCTATCCATCTATCCATCCATCTATCCATCCATCCATCCATGTTTAGGGGCCCCCAACCTCTTAGGGGCCCCGTCACTGACACCTGGTGGGCCCCAATGTAATGGTGGTTAAACCCACCTGATCCTAGAGTGACCGTATTTACACACCGTATTTATACCGCAACACATGGCAGATTTCACCATGATGGTGAGCCGTTACACACGACACCAGTAGCAAAGCAGACTGTGGGACCTTTAATTACTATGTTAATAACTGTGTATAGATTATTAGATGGTTGGTAAAAAAATACACTCATATAATATGTTTCAAACTGCAATAAAGACCTTATTAGAACAAATATATTTGAGCATTTAATTTTTTAGAATACGACTTGGAATTATGGGTAATCCAGCGTGTAAATTAAAACCATAACCATTAGGTACAATATGTTAGTGACGATGGATACCAAAATGAGGTACTTAAGCGGATACCAGAAAAGAAAAAGCAAAGAAGAGCTGCTGGAAGAACGGAAAAAACTCCTAAATTAAACCAGTTTCTTCAAAGAACTGCAGAGATGGGGTGTTGTACTTTCTATGGGGCTCACCCAGGTAACGATGTTTAAGGGCCTATTGTTGTGTTTGTTACGCATTGGAGAGTGGAGAGGAAAAACTCCCTTAGAACCGGAAGAAACCTCCAGCAGACCTGTTCACTGTGAGCGGCCATCTGCTGAGGCCGACTGGGGTTCAAGTTTTTATTTTTGATGAAAGGATTTTATAAAATAGCTTTGCATAGAACTAAAGGTATGTCTTTTCAAATGAACTATGGTCAGAAGTCACACAGCGTGTCTCTGTGTGGTTCCCTGCTTTGTTGTGCACGGACCAAAACATTCACCTTAAGACCATAAGGTATCTTTGTCCCCAAAAATAAAGCCCTGAGTATAAATGTTTCAGTGTTTTAGTCACCAGTCTGTGGAGCAAAGCAGATGACAGATCTGGAAATGTGCCTCTGCTCTATAAATGGTTCCTCTCTATCCGCTTCATTCCACGGCTCTATCAGGCCTCTCAGCTGCCCTGCAAAGAAAGTTTCTGTAAGTGCAGCGTCAAACCATCTCAGATCTCCAACAATTAAACCTTAGTTTTTATAACTACAACCCTGGCCTGCTGTAGGCCACCATTCTGGGAAAAGAAATCTCTGTAAATGAAAAATGTAAAATAAAGTCCCATTCTCTGCTTGTCTGAGTAAAATGCGGTGCTCTGTGAGTGATCTGGCTTATTGCTTCCCATTCCCAGCAACCGATGAGTCTGTCCCAGAAATGCAGACTGTGCATAGACCCATTCAACACGCAGCAGAAAGAATGGATCTGCTTTCATGGACTGAGCAATGTTTTATTCATAAAGGCTGATTATTCTGAGGTGTGTAGACAGCAGAGAACAGCAACAGCTCCTTGAAACAAGTAGTTATGCATGAGGAGAGATTTATTGTGCAGCGCATGCTCATTTCCTCCTGCGTGTTTACAGCTCGTCTCAGTTAATTCAGCCAAATCTACATTACTCTGCTATTCAAAACATGACTTATTACACTATTAGGCTAGGCCATGGTGGTTAGAGGGTACGGTATGTAATAGAGGAGTGTAGGTAATTCCATCCCTCCTTTATATGTTGGGTCGGATCTGTCGGAGCCAGTCGCTCTATGGAGACGCTGCTCTAACTGATGCTCTGAATATGTTCAGAGCGAGGCCTGTGCTGCGTCTCACCACCATCAGATGAACACAGAATGAATGAGTTAAAGATGCTAACAGGATCAGACCAACTGAAATTAATCGGTTTTTAAGGGGGGGAATCCTGAGACATCGTGGCGGCCATTATTTTAAGATGTTCTTCAATGTTGGACAAACTTTGTTTCCTTCATCCAGACTTCATACGGGAAACGCCGCTGAATGTTACTGGAAAAACTTATCTTCATGCTTTCATCCAAAGTTAGGTCTGTTTCATAAGGCGGTAGTTTCTAAAGTGGGGGCCAGGGCCCCCAGCGGGGCCGGCATGTCTACTAATAGAGAAACGGTTGCCAGACACGAGATGGGGGGGGGTTTGCAGATGCTTTTTGTTATCCAGTTAGTTAGTGGGCGGGGCTAACGTAGATCCTTGGGGGAATGTAGGGAGGCGAACTGCATGATGTTAGCGACATCTGATGACCTTCTGACCTGCGAAATATCCATCCATCCATCCATCCATCCATCCAACCATCCGCAGTCCATCCATGATGTTTGCATCATTTGGAATGGAAAATGGTCAGTAATGGATCCAGGTCTGATTAACCTGATGTTTGTTTGCTTTTATGTCCTAATTGATCAACATGTATGACCATCACATAATTACTAGATTTCTCCATAAAAATTTTCCTTTCATTTTAGTTTCACTATAAAATATATGTAAAAAATGAAATATTAACAATACTGCTTCTCTTGACTTCACAGAGGCCAGCCAGAACAGCAGCTATGGCGTCCCCATGAGGTAAGAAGGAAACCCACTGAAATATCTGCTTTAGAAACATTATGTAAAGTTTAAGCTTTATTTGTTAGAAACTGATCTAATAATAAGTAAAAATGTCATAAAATGTGTTTATTTGCTTTAAATTTGGGCAGATAAACCAGACGATCATTAGCAAATGGTTTAATCAGCTCAAACACTTATTTAAAAAGAAAAACTGGCCTACCTAGCGATAAATATAGAAAACGTTTTGGAAACAAACTCCATCCACGTTTTCTGTTACCTTATTTAAGAATTCATTTTGATTTCCAACCTTTAATCAGAATCATAAATAATTTAATAATCCCAGAGGGAAATTACTTTTGTTGCACGCTCCAGTTACAGATAAAGATAAAATTAATAGAGATAAAATATATACACATATAGCTCTTCTGTATATATGTATGTATGTATGTATGTATGTATATATATATATATATATATATATATATATATATATATATATATATATATATATATATATATATATATGCATATTTAAAAAACTAAATCCAAGTAAAGTGATAATCTTCCCAAAGAAGGTTGGTTCTTGAACAGCTGCTGCTGAAAGGACTGTGCAGGGTGGGTTCGTTTTGTAATAAACCAGGTTAATACTAACCAGGTTAGTTTAATTGTTTTATTGGTGCTTTTATCTGTGATCAAAGGGTGTCATATAACAGTGAGCATATGGAAAATGTAACCCATCATCATTGGGGTGAATAACAGGAGAACTGGACTTTATGGGCTGAAGAGCCAAAGGACAGTTGACAGTTTATATTACGTCAACAAAGGGACAAACTTGGAAAGGGCCTGTAAAGCTTCGACCACAGCGTGGTATATGAACACTCACTCCTGCTAGGAGCCTCGTTAACGGCTCCATACGCCTCCACTGCCCTGCATGTTGCAGCACACCTGATTAAAGCTGGGCATAGTTGCATTTGCAATATTATTGCAATTGAGAAAAATCCTATTTTCAAGTCACAGAGGCTCTCAATGTTTAATCTCCCACCTGCCCATTAGGGGGCAGTAATGTTTAAAGTGGGCATGCTGTTCCACAGAGGGCAAGAAGTTACAGCTAATCCATAAATGCATTATTGTAGAAGTAAGAACTTGTTTGTGCAAATATTACAGTAAAGTCCTGCAGTCCTGGACTCTGGACTAGCAGACCTTCCAGGTCATGAAGAAACCCTGGAATAAAAACGTCCACATGATTGTTATTAGATCAAAGGATTAAACTGCAGTAGTGATTGAAAGTAATCGCAGTTTAGCTTTAGGTAAAATGAGCCTTAATCTAAATGATCACATGGACTCGCCCAGCAGCCACCAGGCGTGTCCATAGAACCACTGCCGTCATTTCAACAAGTTTACGTAACGCTGACTCAGCACTCCGTTCTGACTCGCAGACTGGTCCCTCTGTCTGACCCTGCAGGATTGTCCGTAAGATGGCACTGAGGCATTCTGATTCATCAAGTCCCGAGTCCGGATTGAGGAGAGCTAATCCCAGTCCCAACATGAGGCAGAAGAAAGGTCAGTGGTCCCACCTGGTCGCTTCTAACCGAGGTCAGAAGAATGAATCCGTCTGAGATCATTGAATGGATTCATTCCAAGATTCCAATAAACACGAAATAAACAGCTGACACCACCTGCTGGTGTTCACTAGGAAACTGGTCAACCCTCCACCTGTCTGCCTACCTCCACCTGTCTACCTCCACCTGTCTACCTACCTTCACCTGCCTACCTTCACCTTTCTACCTACCTCCACCTGTCTGCCTCCACCTGTCTACCTACCTACATCTGTCTACCTACCTACATCTGTCTACCTACCTCCACCTGTCTACCTACCTCCACCTGTCTACCTCCACCTGTCTACCTACCTTCACCTGCCTACCTTCACCTTTCTACCTACCTCCACCTGTCTGCCTCCACCTGTCTACCTACCTACATCTGTCTACCTACCTCCACCTGTCTACCTACCTCCACCTGTCTACCTCCACCTGTCTACCTACCTTCACCTGCCTACCTTCACCTTTCTACCTACCTCCACCTGTCTGCCTCCACCTGTCTACCTACCTACATCTGTCTACCTACCTACATCTGTCTACCTACCTCCACCTGTCTACCTACCTCCACCTGTCTGCCTCCACCTGTCTACCTACCTACATCTGTCTACCTACCTCCACCTGTCTACCTACCTTCACCTGCCTACCTTCACCTGTCTACCTACCTCCACCTGTCTGCCTCCACCTGTCTGCCTACATCTGTCTACCTACCTCCACCTGTCTACCTACCTTCACCTTTCTACCTACCTCCACCTGTCTCCCTACCTCCACCTGTCTCCCTACCTCCACCTGACTACCTACCTCCACCTGTCTACCTACCTTCACCTGTCTACCTACCTCCACCTGACTACCTACCTCCACCTGTCTCCCTACCTCCACCTGACTACCTACCTCCACCTGTCTACCTACCTTCACCTGTCTACCTACCTCCACCTGACTACCTACCTCCACCTGTCTACCTACCTTCACCTGTCTACCTACCTCCACCTGTCTGCCTACACCTGTCTGCCTACACCTGTCTACCTACCTTCACCTGCCTACCTTCACCTTTCTACCTACCTCCACCTTTCTACCTACCTCCACCTGTCTACCTATCTCCACCTGTCTGCCTCCACATGTCTGCCTACATCTGTCTACCTACCTCCACCTGACTACCTCCCTCCACCTGTCTGCCTTCACCTGTCTACCTACCTCCACCTGTCTGCCTCCACCTGTCTACCCACCTCCACCTGTCTACCTACCTCCACCTGACTACCTACCTCCACCTGCCTACCTCCACCTTTCTACCTACCTCCACCTTTCTACCTACCTCCACCTGTCTACCTACCTCCACCTGTCTACCTACCTCACCTGTCCAACTTCTCCACCTGTCTGCCTCACACTGCCTACCTCCACCTCA
The DNA here is from genome assembly GCF_016077235.1 of Cyprinodon tularosa. NCBI lineage: Eukaryota > Metazoa > Chordata > Actinopteri > Cyprinodontiformes > Cyprinodontidae > Cyprinodon > Cyprinodon tularosa. The sequence goes on from NW_024037930.1 coordinate 266,684, forward strand.
CCTCCACCTGTCTCGACCTCCACCTGTCTAGCCTACTCCACCTGTCTACCTACCTCCACTGTCTTCCTACCTCCACCTGTCTACCTCCTCCACGCTGCCATGCCTCCACTTGTCTACTACCTCCCCTGTCTCCTCCACTGTCTGCCTACACCTGTACTACCTACCTCCACTGTCTGCCTCCACTGTCTGACTCCACCTGTCTGCCTCCAGCTGTCTGCCTCCACCTGTCTGCCTACACCTGTCTACCTACCTCCACCTGTCTGCCTCCAGCTGTCTGCCTCCACCTGTCTACCTACCTCCAGCTGTCTGCCTCCACCTGTCTGACTCCACCTGTCTGACTCCACCTGTCTGCCTCCAGCTGTCTGCCTCCACCTGTCTGCCTACACCTGTCTACCTACCTCCAGCTGACTACCTACCTCCACCTGTCTACCTACCTCCACCTGTCTGCCTCCAGCTGTCTGCCTCCACCTGTCTCCCTACCTCCACCTATCTGCCTACCTCCACCTGACTACCTACCTCTACCTGTCTACCTACCTCCACCTGTCTGCCTCCACCTGTCTACCTACCTCCAGCTGTCTGCCTCCACCTGTCTGCCTCCACCTGTCTACCTCCACCTGTCTACCTACACCTGTCTGACTCCACCTGTCTGACTCCACCTGTCTGACTCCACCTGTCTGCCTACCTCCACCTGTCTGCCTCCACCTGTCTGCCTACCTCCACCTGTCTGCCTACCTCCAGCTGTCTGACTCCACCTGTCTGCCTCCACCTGTCTGCCTACACCTGTCTGCCTCCAGCTGTCTGCCTCCAGCTGTCTGCCTCCAGCTGTCTGCCTCCACCTGTCTGCCTACACCTGTCTACCTACCTCCACCTGTCTGCCTCCAGCTGTCTGCCTCCACCTGTCTACCTACCTCCAGCTGTCTGCCTCCACCTGTCTGACTCCACCTGTCTGACTCCACCTGTCTGCCTCCAGCTGTCTGCCTCCACCTGTCTGCCTACACCTGTCTACCTACCTCCAGCTGACTACCTACCTCCACCTGTCTACCTACCTCCACCTGTCTGCCTCCAGCTGTCTGCCTCCACTGTCTCCCTACCTCCACCTATCTGCCTACCTCCACCTGACTACCTACCTCTACCTGTCTACCTACCTCCACCTGTCTGCCTCCACCTGTCTACCTACCTCCAGCTGTCTGCCTCCACCTGTCTGCCTCCACCTGTCTACCTACCTCCACCTGTCTGCCTCCACCTGTCTGCCTACCTCCACCTGACTACCTACCTCTACCTGTCTCCCTACCTCCACCTATCTGCCTACCTTCACCTGACTACCTACCTCCACCTATCTGCCTACCTCCACCTGACTACCTACCTCTACCTGTCTACCTACCTCCACCTGTCTGCCTCCACCTGTCTACCTACCTCCAGCTGTCTGCCTCCACCTGTCTGCCTCCACCGGCCTTACCCCCACCTGTCTACCTACCTCCACCTGTCCTCCTGAGGTGAACAGGTTATACACTGAGGCGTAACTCTATCTCTAAATATTTAAAGATCATTTTGATCATTAAAGAAAACGAGGATGTTCTAATCATCTCTTCTATCGATGGATGTGAAGAGTAGAGGTTTTATTTCCCCCATCAGAGCTCAGAGGCAGATGCTGGAGGGATGGTTTATCAGGTCTGTCTGAACCGGGCGGTGCTCCTACAGAAACTATCAACCTGTATTTCTAATTATAGGGTTAGAGTTAGCTATACCTTTTATACCATCTACATGGACCAGTTTTGGTCAGCAGCCTTTTCTGCCCGCCCGCTCGCTTTGGCCCGCTTGCAGAGGATGTTGGCAGTTGTTGTTTTTCTGCTTCTTCAAGGTATTACTTTGAACATTATTTTGAACATTGTTTTAATTTTAACAGCTTTACAGAGTTCTATGGTTTGAGTTTTTGTGTTTTATCCACCAACTGACATCAACCTCCAACATCAGCGGATTATTGGTCACCTCCGGCTGTCAGTGGTGAACAGTGTTTGGCTAACCGCTAGCTCCCGGCTAACTCTCCGGTGACCGGCATGACGCTCACATACTCCATCTGGCTCTCAACAACCAGTACATTCCTACGTGCACTGCAGCCATCAGAGAGATTGGACTTCATCCGCGTTACATCTGTGGAAGTTCCCGTCCAAAGTTTGTTTACCTTCAGTCTGGCCCACAATTAGCCTTCCATCAATCTGGAAGGCGTACAATCAGTTAGGTGTTGTTCTCGGTGCTAACAACACAGGAGATCTTTGCATGCTCAGATTCAATTCAATTCAATTCAGTTTATTTATATAGCGCCAAATTCACAACACACGTCATCTCAAGGCACTTTACAGTTCAACCAGATCATCCAGTCAAATTGATACATAGTTTTCTATCTAAGGAAAACCAGTTGATTGCATCGACTCAGTTGAGTCGCAGAGATCTCCTGGGTTGTTAGAACTTTTTAACTCCCATTCCCTCAAGGAGAAAGCATCCTTCCTACACGACCACCTCACCAACAAGAGACTTCATGTCTCTCACAGAAACATGGCTCCAGCCCTCCAGTTCTAGCTCCGCTCACAGAGTCGGTTGACTTCTACAACTAGTCTCTGTGAAGTTTCCTAGATCTCCACATCCCTGTCAAAACTAGAAATGTCAGCTTCTGACGCTCGGCCCCATGATACACCTTTAAACTACGGCAAATGAAAAAAGCTGGCTGAGTGAACGGCACCTCAGAGTCACTGTTCATAGGCAGCCCACAGTAAACATCAGACATCTTATGCAAGTTCCTTGAGTGATGCACATTCACCGTATTATTCTAACAGCAGCCCTGGCAGCTTCAAGCAACTTTTTTCAACCATGAATTACATCCTCAAACCGCAAACTCATAAAAAGAGGCAGAACAGAGGTTCAACAATTTTATCAGTTAGAAAGTAGATACAATCCGCTCCCTGCCACACGGTTTCCCACACTGCCTTTATATCTTATCTTATACATATCTCTTCTCTTCCTCCTGGACTTGACTACAGCGTTCAACACTGTGGATCAGACATCTTCCACTCCACTGAGAAAACTCTAATCATGTCTCAGACTCTGCATCACACTGATAACAAACCAAATACTGCATATTTGCACCTTATATTTTAATGCTCTGAACTTCCAGATCAATGCGTCTTTGGCCCATGTTTTTTTTTCTGTTTACAGTTGATCACTGCTGGACTTTATGGAATGGAAATGTTCACTTTCTGTCTGAAAGCTGTACTAAACGAAATTTAGTTTTGTAAACAATAAACAGTGACAAATGACAATAAAAGTCTCAGAATATCTCTGATTCTACACTAATATTTATAAACTAGTGGAGTAAATAATGGGTTTCTAGACATTGCTGCTAATTCAGGTTCCCAGCTTTACTAATTAACCCTTTCTTTGCCTTGCTGTACCTTTCCACTCAGCTGATGCTTCAGGCCAATCAGCTGTTAATGCTCGGAAGCATTTCACCTTGCAGGGACTGTCCAATAGGCGCTCTCTTCCAGCAGGTAACAAGTGTCATCATCATCATCAGTAGCAGCAGCAGCATCTCCATTATTATTGTTGTTTTATCTACTGCCTCAACATCATCAACATTCCGTGTCTGTCATGTAGCTGTTTCCATTCAACATCAAACTGTGAAAATTATTTTATGAAAATAAATTAGGTTCAGGGTGACGGGGGTCTCTGGTCCTTGCTGATAAGGCTGGTAGCGGATTGGAAGAACGTGAAGTTTTGGTCCTGATGGAGCTCAGCCTCCTGCCAGAGGGAAGGGACTGAATAGTTTGTTTCTGGGGTGCGAGGGATCAGCCACCATCGTCTCTGCAGGCCTCAGAGTCCTGGAGGCGTACACATCCTGGAGAGATGGAGGATGGCAGCCAATCACCTTCTCTGCAGACTGGATGAGGCGCTGCAGTCTGCCCTTGTCCTTGGCGGTGACACCAGATGGTGATGGAGGAGGTGAGGATGGAGGAGGTGATGGAGGAGTAGAACTGCACCATTGCTGTCCTCAGCAGGTTGAATTCTTTCAGCCGCTGCACGAAGTTCATCCTCTGCTGGTCTTTCTTGGTGAGGGAGTTGATGTTCAGCTCCTACTTTAGGTCCTGTGAGATGATCGTTCCCAGGAAGAGGAAAGACTCCACAGTGTCAATCGTCCCAGAGGGTCATGGGGATACTCGGGGCTGAGTTCTTCCTGAAGTCCTCAACTATTTCCACTGTTTTTAGAGCGTTGAGCTCCAGATTGTTCTCCCTGCACCAGTTCGCCAGATGGTCAACCTCCCACCTGTAGGCATCACCATCAGAAATGAGTCTCATGAGAGTGGTGTCGTCCACGAACTTCAGAAGCTTGACAGACTGATGTCTGGAGGTGCAGCTGTTGGTGTTCAGGGAGAGGAGCAGAGGAGAAAGAACAGCCCTGGGAGGAACCAGTGCTGATGAGCTGGGAGTAGGAGACATGATTTCTCAGCTTCACCTGCTGCTTCCTGTCAGACAGGAAGTCTGTAATCCACCTGCAGGTGGAGTCCGGCCCTCTCAGCTGGGATGATTGGATTGATGGCAGAGCTAAAATCCAAAACAGGATCCTGGCGTAGGAACCTGCAGAATCCAGATGCTAGAGGATGGAGTGAAGGGCTGAGTTGACAGCATCGTCTGCAGATGGTCCAGGAGGGGGTCAGTGATCTGATCAGGTGTGAAAGTACAAGGCACAGAGGATGAAGAGAGCACATCCAGTTAGTCACAGAATAGTCAGAAGAAGGGAGAGTCTGACGTTTAGAGGTGAAAGCGGATCTAGAAGCTGCTGCTCTGTTTTGTTGCTCTTACATGTGGTCTGAGAAGCTTTCTCCTCTGGCCTTTAGTCAAATATAAGAAACTGATTGATTTGCATTAACTTCCCATTGAAGGAAAGTTTGCTGGATCATTTTTCATGGTTTCTATCCTTTCCATCCTTATATTAGTTTCACTCTGAATTTTGCGTTTTCTTCATATATTTCAAAGTGTTGCTTGGTGGCGGTGGAAAGGTGAAACATGAACAATCTCTTCATTATTTGAGTTTTTGCTCTCATCCTGTTGGTCTTTTCATTCCAGCCACATCTGCTGTTTTCCCTCTTTGCTCCATCAGTATCAGTGTTGATTTCATGGCTTCCTTTTCTTTTCTTAAAACTGATCCTGCTTTAGAGCCCACAGCCAAAGAAGCGGAGATTCCCCGTCGCTTCTCCCTCACTTCCTCTCTTGCCTCCTCTTCCTCTGCCATGCGACGCACCAAAGGTATTCACCCTGCACACCTTCCGTCTGGCTTTGCTTATACTCTTGCATTACAGCACTTTGCAACAGAAATATTAACCCTTCAGTTCTTCTACATTTAAAAAAAATAAAGACATTTTGATTGAGTTTGTTTCAAATATAGAAAATAGTTTTTCATTAATAGATAAATCATTGGAGGATGTCTGACAGCTTTAGCTAGTTTTCAGTTCTTCTCTGTGCTTCAGAACATTTAGCTTCATGTAACATAGAGGCATATGGGGGGGGGGGCACCTGTCATTCAGCTGATTTTCTTTATTTTCATCCTCACTGCTAAAACTTAAACTAGCAAAAACCAAATAATTTGTAAAGGCAAAACGTCTGGAAGATCGATGACTTTCTCTACAGGCAAAAATTCAACCTTTTTTAACACAAACACTAGATATGACCTAAGCTGACCTTCATCAAACATCTTTGCTGTTGTTTTGTTTTTATTACCTGACAAATAAATAAAGTTGATAATTAGATCACATCTGATCAATCAACCCCCCCCCCCAGTGCCGAATGACGAGGAGCTTAACGCTCCTCTGTAGCTAAATATTTTTTTCTGTCAGCTCATTTCCGTCTCGCCTCGTCTTCTCTGCCAGGTTCCCTCTCTGCTAGCATTAAGAGCAAGAGACACGAGATAAAGAGTGATCCTACTCCGTTTGGTTATGAAGGTATACGGAGGCTGGATGAATGTTCTACCTGTGCTGCTGCTGGTGTTTCTTATGTTTTAGATGTTTTTTATTTGTGAACTGCCTGAACATTGACTGTAGAACCGACTGGATGTTGTGTTGCATGACGTTATTATTGGTTTTTTTCTGTGATCCTGTGTCCTGCATGAGTAGAGCTGCAGTTTTTGGTTGGAGCTTCATTTCCATGACACCCCCTTTTTGTAAAATGATTGTTTATTTGGTATAAAGGCTTTGGCTTCCCTGCAGATACACTGCGTGGTGCGATTGCTGCAGGTGGGAAGCGGCAGAGCATGACCAGCAGCATTTCTAGTGTTGCTGGTAGCAAAGCGGCCGTCCCCAGATCAACCTCCCAGCCAGGTAACTGTAGAGCCATTTATGGGACATCTTGTTTGGAAAGGTTTGACATCAGCCATGAGAACATTTACCATCTCTGAAACGGGCTAAAGGATTTTAATGTATTTGGAGTGATGAAGCTTAGCTCTGCCCGTTTCCTTGTCTTAATGAGGAGTTATTGATGCTTCTGCTCTTCCTCTCCTGCCTGGCAGAGAGGAGACTCCTGATGTTTTATAAACCTCTCCAGATGATCAGCTAATCCAAAGTTACAGATGTGTGGCGTCTGACGCTTCATAGGTGTCCAGCTGTATAAAAGCAGCTGTATTTGAACAGAATCCTTCTTCTGTTCTCTTCTGCCTCATTTTAACATTAGATGCTTTCAATCCTCCTGTTTTAACCACAGGGAAACAATCCGCATTCATTTTGTTTCATACGGTCTAAAACTGTTTAAATGATAAAAATGTTCATCATTTTAAATAATATATATATTCCACAAAACTCAGAATAATGTTGGATTTAAGACGGAAACGATGGAGGGGATCCAACAAGTTGCTTCTCCTCCATCATTGAGGGTTTATGGGATTAATCCTAAATAGACCATTAGAATGTAGTGGGGTGGATTATTGTCCACTACAGATGAAATGCAGGAATATTCCACTGGTTTAAAATAGTTATCGAGGTTTTTAAATGGATCGGCATCAGGCTGTGCCTCTGAAGTTCCCTGCATGCATTTCACAACAAAAGCTGATCCAGAAAAAGGACACCTTTCTTCCAAACGTGTCCTTTACTTTAGGCAGGAAATTAAGATAATCTGCCAATTGAATTGATATTGCTAATTCTCAACTCAACTCAGGAAGATGCAGTTATTTTGATAAAAAGATGACAGATTGATATGACATTGATCTCAGTGAAAGAAGTGATTCTGCATGGAGCCCACTGGATTGATTGACTGATTGATTACATCAGTTTAAATAGTCAGAAAGAAGGTGCCAAAATGAGAAAAAAATAACAGCTTAAGTCTCTAAATTTAACAGGATTATGACTTAGACAACGTGTATCGCGTTTACAAACAGGGTAGATACAAAACAAAATTTTGTTATAGTATTATACAGGGCTATTGCACAGGGTATTAACATAGGTATATATATATATATATATATATATATATATATATATATATATATATATATATATATATATATATATATATACACTACCGTTCAAAAGTTTGGGGTCCCCCAAACAATTTTGTGTTTTTCTGAAAAGTCACACTTATTCACCACCATACGTTGTGAAATGAATAGAAAATAGAGTCAAGACATTGACAAGGTTAGAAATAATGATTTGTATTTGAAATAAGATTTTTTTTTTTTACATCAAACTTTGCTTTGGTGAAAGAATCCTCCATTTGCAGCAATTCCAGCATTGCAGACCTTTGGGATTCTAGCTGTTAATTTGTTTAGGTAATCTGGAGAAATTGCCCCCCACGCTTCCAGAAGCTCCTCCCACAGGTTGGATTGGTTGGATGGGCACTTCTTGCGTTCCATACGGTCAGGCTGCTCCCACAACAGCTCAATGGGGTTCAGATCTGGTGACTGCGCTGGCCACTCCATTACCCATAGAATACCAGCTGCCTGCTTCTGCTCTAAATAGTTCTGCACAATTTGGAGGTGTGTTTAGGGTCATTGTCCTGTTGTAGGATGAAATTGGCTCCAATCCAGCGCTGTCCACTGGGTATGGCATGGCATTGCAAAATGGAGTGATAGCCTTCCTTATTCAGAATCCCTTTTACCCAGTACAAATCTCCCACCTTACCAGCACCAAAGCAACCCCAGAGCATCACATTACCTCCACCATGCTTAACAGATGGCGTCAGGCATTCTTCCAGCATCTTTTCATTTGTTCTGCGTCTCACAAACGTTCTTCTTTGTAATCCAAACACCTCAAACTTGGATTCATCCGTCCACAACACTTTTTTCCAGTCTTCCTCTGTCCAATGTCTGTGTTCTTTTGCCCATCTTAATCTTTTTCTCTTATTGGCCAGTCTCAGATATGGCTTTTTCTTTGCCACTCTGCCCTGAAGCCCAGAATCCTGCAGCCGCCTCTTCACTGTAGATGTTGACACTGGTGTTTTGCGGGTACTATTTAATGAAGATGCCAGTTGGGGACCTGTGAGGCGTCTGTTTCTAAAACTAGAGACTCTAATGTACTTATCTTCTTGCTCAGTTGTGCAACGCGGCCTCCCACTTCTTTTTCTACTCTGGTTAGAGCCTGTTTGTGCTGTCCTCTGAAGGGAGTAGTACACACCGTTGTAGGAAATCTTCAATTTCTTAGCAATTTCTCGCATGGAGTAGCCTTCATTTCTAAGAACAAGAATAGACTGTGGAGTTTCAGATGAAAGTTCTCTTTTTCTGGCCATTTTGAGCGTTTAATTGACCCCACAAATGCGATGCTCCAGAAACTCAATCTGCTCAAAGAAAGGTCAGTTTTGTAGCTTCTGTAAAAGAGCTAAACTGTTTTCAGATGTGTGAACATGATTGCACAAGGGTTTTCTAATCATCAATTAGCCTTCTGAGCCAATGAGCAACACATTGTACCATTAGAACACGAGTTGCTGGAAAATTGGCCTCTATACACCTATGTAATATTGCACCAAAAACCAGACATT